>NW_027062534.1:3125954-3428549 GCF_000507465.2 Kwoniella mangroviensis CBS 8507 | reverse complement strand
AATTTACCTCCAATGTCTTTACCGATAATTTCAGATAGACGTCTTTCGTTGGCGGTATGGATATCCTCGTCGTCGGGCTGAATGGCAAACTGATAACACAATTTAGACTATATCAGTAAACCGCAATAACGTACCACAAGGTGATATCTTCTGAAAAAGTGACACTTGTCAATCGCTCAACTCACCTTGCCTTCAGCCCATTCACCTTCAACAATCTTCAAACCCCTTTCAATCTCCTTCTGCTCATTTTCATTCACGATACCAGCCTTCAACAACGCTTTGGAAAACGCAATCGACCCTTTGACGTCGGCAGCGTACATTCGTTTATCATATTTGAGAGACTGGTTGAATTCGTGCATCCTACGAGAGTGGAAGACTATCAGCTTTCGGATCCTATGCAAGATTATGGTCCTCAGAAAGCTCACAGTGGATCTGTTGATCCTGTGAATCGACCACTACGAAGATATCCATGATTAGCTACATATTTAACGTAGACGACCTTTTCAAATTCGGAAAGATAGGAGCGAGCACGTACCCCCATAACTTCCTCTTGGTGAAATCTTGTTCTGAAGACATTTTGTTCGGGTGAAGGGTGTGTAGACAAAAGGCGAATTGCTCAAGAGAAGATTATCCTAAGGTTGAATTGGATCAATGACAATGATATCCCGTAGAGTTTCAAGCATGATAACGAGCGGTCAACTTGTTCGACTCTTTATCTGAGTCGGTTACGGTGAGTTGATTTCAAAATTCGGATGAACCGTGCCCTACGAGTATGGTTCAAGTTACGTAATGTTGCAGGGTGTGGAGACTCCGCATCTCAGCCTGAGTTTGTACTCGTATTCCATACATCCATTCCAGTAAAACGATATGAGTACTAAGACTATATATAGGGATGATGGACTAATAGATTGCTGCAAAGTGCATGGATATACATCTATACATATACTTATGTATAGTGGTACATCTATCGTATCCTTCCTTGCTCTCCACTATATATGTACTCACATCATCATCTTCGACTGAAATGAATAGATGATCGCGTGAATACTAACAGCAGTGCCTTGCAACGACAAACACGTCGATCGTAAATCGCAGATCATAAATAAAGTTTATCACTGTGAGACAGAGCGACATTCCTCTCAACAACAACAACAACAACAACAACAACAACAATCACAACAACAACAACAACCCCACAGTAGGAAGTATACTTGAAGCAAAGCTCTTATCCTTGAGGTCAATTGCCTCTCTGCTCAAGATAAAGTGTACCCCTCATCATGTCCGAATCACCTACATCTTCCTCATCTTCCTCCACTTCAATGCCCCGTTTACCTACCCCACCCTCACCAATCCCATCATCCTCGCATCTACGACCGTCACGTCCAAGAGGTGCATCGATCAACACTGCGCGATCGTACTCTCATAGCTCGACGAGGGATCTGAGCGACTGGGAGATCGAAGAGCTAGAGGAGATACATAGAGCAGGAGGGAGAGGTAGGAAGAGGAATGAACCTACTTCTCCGCTCAAAGCTGTCTGTGAGTAAAGCTGCTCCATCCACCCATCCACCCATCCAATTCATACTAGAAGATGTCCTGGATCTGTTCATGACATAGAGCCTGTCGTATCTCCCGCTTCTCTTCACTGTCACTCCCGACGAATGTTTCTCGTTCCCTTCTCATCTATTCAATTTAACTTTACTGTCAAATTCCCTCCCGTACACAACATGTCCCTTTAATCGACACATGCTGACCTCTCAACAGTATACGTAGTCTCGCTCTACCTGATATTCCAGATTCTAACTCGATCAGACGAGCTCGACATCTTCCCTTCCTCCAATCCCTCCACCTCATCCATCCGACAATCTCACTCACCACCTTCCTCGATGGAAGTCCCGTCCTATCCTCATTTACCATACGGTTTCCCACCAATTCCCAATCCTATCCCTTCAGCCCTCCCCCCACAACCAGGGACAAGCTGGTGGAGATTATTCTTCGGCGTGTTACTCTATCCCGTTTACCTACTAGCTACTATCCTTACCACGCCATTACCTCTAATCCTCAACATCTTATACCTCCTTAAAGAACTGCTCAAAATTATCTTGTATCCTATACTTGTCGTACTCTACGCACTGTACGGGACGTTTATCGCCGCTCCGTTAGGGGTAGTACGAAGAGTGCTAGAAGCTTTTTATCCCTTGGTGGTATTTATAGGTGGATTGGTGGGGGTCGGATGTACACTCGGATTGGGTGTAGGGTGGATAGGAAGATGGGTATTGGATAGTATACTCAACTGGAAGAACAGACGACAAGCCGAATCTAAACTAAGAAGAAGGGAGAAGATGGAAAGGGATAGGGATATGAAGGATCTAAGGAGAATCAGAGAAGCTGAGATTGATTTTGAATTAGAAAGATTACATGATAGATTTATACCTAAAACTCCTACTTCCACAAGTCAGAGTCACAGCTCAAAAGCAAGAATGATTAGTTCTGTTGGTGGGAGAAGACCGGTATTGAATTTGAATATTGGTACGACGAATATAAGAGGAACGAAGAAAGATGAGAGAAGACAACAGGATTTGCAATCACAATCACAATCGCAACGAAGGAAATCAGTTTCGTCGAGTGAAAGTGAAAGGTTGACTACTCCTACTGCATCTTCCAGTGGAAGTGGGAGTGGGAGTAGAGGTGGTGGTATAGGTACGGGGAAGAGGGATCGTAGGATTGAAACTTTCGATACGACTTATACGACTAGTACAGGTATTGGTACGGGCAACAGGAATAGTAATAAAAAGAAAGATGGAAGGAGATTGAGTTTCCAAGATCAAGATAATTTCGAAAGTATGGGGATTGGAAGTAGTAGGGAACCTATGGTTGTTGGTATTAGGAAAAGAGGTGTGAGAGAGACGTATACTGTACACGGATAGGTAATGGACGGATTTTCTCCCCGGTCTGGACCTGGGTCGGTTGTTCGAGTTGTATTCTGTAGGTGAGACTAAATTTTTCGTACGATATAGAATCATGTCGATTTTAGTTTGTGTCATAAAACAGATGTAGGGAAGGAAAAAAAACTTGTATAACGATACATAGGTTGTTTCATGATGGTTATTTCAGTTGTAATCCCATACTTTTGGGGCTTTGTTTGTACTTTGAATGATTTCAAATGTTCAACTTGGACAGGACGAAGACAAAGACGAACTTTTCCGTGTTAAAATTTTGTATAATGTTTAAATGACTCATGATGAATTTTCATGTCATGTCACGTCTTTGTACGGCCGAGTCAGATATATATCATGGTGTATGCAATACTTGATTATTCATGCTTGGTATATTGTATATGTATTAAAGAATACCCTAATCCTTTAAACCCAAAAAAAAAAATGCATCCTACTTTAGAACCAAGCCTAAAACATGACTTTCGCATTATCATACAATTGTTTCATGACATTCTCACCATTTTTCAAATTCGTCTTTTCAATAACCTGCTGTTGATCACCATACTTGTTTATGAATTCATCATGTTTGTATATGTTGACTTGTCTTCTTCTGAACCCTTGAACGCCAGAAAAGAAATCTTTGGATAATGGTTTGGGCTGTTTGCTGCTGTTGTTAAATGTGGGTGGTATAGCTGAAGAAGGTGAAGTTGAAGGTGAAGTCGTTGTGGAAGAAGGTGAAGGGGAATTCATAATTACTGAATAGATATCTCTGAGTAATTCGAAATCTGTAACCAGGCCAAGGGGAGATATAGTTAGCTTAATCAATTTCATTTTTTGTAACTGTCATCCTTGAGCTATCAGAATGATAGTTCATATCCCGTGAGATACCGTATAACTCACCAGTAGGGAAAAAAATATCAAAATAACCCTGTTTGACCAAGAACGTCTCACAGGGGATCATACTTCCTCCATACCTAGTTTGAACAACCGGTCCATTCCTACCTTCCACCGCATCAGGTAAAGTATCGAAATCAGAAATTAACAATCGATGATTGGGTAGTTTTTCTCGCAGATGTTCTAAAAATAAAATCGATTTGGTAGGTAAGAAATCTGGTTGAGATAAATTGGCGGAGAATGGTAAACTTGTGTACAACGATCTGAGCAAGCCAGAGTATAAGAGAGGGGACGACAGCGGAGGTGTAGTTGATGAACTAGGAGGTAGTAAACGTTTGTAGGCTTGTACTCGTCGAATGAGGGGATCGGTGATGGGTTCGTAGATCATGGAGAAATCTCCACTTGAATCTATGGCTACTACACCCTGGAAGGGTGTGAGGGTCGAGATGTCGTATCGGATCATATCATGGGCGAAGTTGTCCTGGTCCAATGGCAAGAAAAGTTATGAGCAGTCACATCGAAAGGTTGACTCGAAGCTGATTTCGCCAAAGCCAAGATTTTACTCACAAATACCTCCAAAGCCACCACAAAACAAGCTTCCCAACCTTTGCTAACCCCATCAATCGTTCCATCCCACTTGAAAAAATCCGAATTGATCACAGTCACTTTATCTCCAAATCCCTCTTTCTCCGCTCTTTCTTTCTGACCTTTCGCTAATGAGGCTGAGATTTCGATAATTCGATATTTTACTTTTCCATATATCTCTGGATAGTTCTGTTGAAGGTAATTGAGTGAATCAATCATGAATGAACCGTTACCAGCTCCTATTTCGTATAGTATAAGGGGTTCATGTGGGAAATGGTTGAGTTTGTAAGATTGGAGAATTGCTGAGAGAAGGGTACGGGCGTAGTAAGGCTGGAATTGATAAGCGAAAGAATAGAGACAGGAAATATCAAGTCAGTATAGAATAAGTCAACAAAGTTGAAAGAAGCACAACCCACCTTGAACAACTCTGTCGGGGTATGCCAAACCTGTCTACCCAATCCTCCTGTCTGTCCTGTAGTAGGTTCCAAACCATATTCCTTCTCGTACCTCTCAGCTACAGCTTCCTGGAAAGCAGCCGTATCTGCGAAACTGGAAAAATCGAATCCTTCCTTTGGAGGAGTAAAGATCGTAGCATTTCGAGAGAAATATCCATAGTTCGGCTAATTTGTGACTGATTATCAGCTTTTCTTGAGCTGCGTACACGTAGAAGAAGGTGACATACGTTATATAAACTATCATCTATGAAATCTCTTACTAGCATCTTCACCCTGGTCGGAGGTTCTTTACGAGATGTCAGCTCGGAAGCCGTCACTCTCCTCCAGTGAACATGCTATAACCGTAAGTATCAGCTACGAGGCCACTGACCAAATGGCATTTAGCTTGTGCTCACATCTGGATCAGGAGCATCAGAGAAGCTCAACGAGGTATTGTAGTTATACCTCTCCTTATCCCTTCGTTTGGTAGGTTCGGATGAAGTCGATTGATGTCGGACCGAAAGACCTGGAAGGAGAAAGGAGGGTATATCTATTTTCTGCTGAGATAATCGAGATGAAGCACGTCTTGATGATCTTGCGAGCGCATGTTTGATCCCCCTGGATGAGGATGAAGCTATGGACATTTCTCTGTGGGGTTCAATTTCGGCTGAACGAAAAGGATCAATAAATATGTTATATGAACTTGTTCTGTCTTCGGTAACGGATCAATGGGTGAATGATATGTGGATGACTTGAATAAGGTGATCTACCATATATGAACCATATAAACGGGTAGTACGCCACCAACCGTTTCCGGCGGTTTACACTGAACACTGGTACATAACACCACAACCTACTTCCACACCCCCTTGTCCACATCCATGCATACCGCTTGATATGTTGATACGACCACCCCATCCACCCAACCATGAAATAGACCTTGCATCCTAGCAGTCAACACCCCAACTGTGATCACGCTCCACCCGCCACCCCAGCTTGATCCCTAAGATCCAGACTCTCATCTACCGAGCTGAAAGCGGTGTTACCCAGTCCAAAGCAGGGCCCCCGCTGTCACCACTTGACACTCACCTTCACCTTCACCACGCGCAACCCCAATCACTCATCACTCATCACCCCTCAACCAGTCCAACATCTGCAGAGGGTTTCCGCACAGCAAATCATCCACAGTTAGGTGTGATCACTGCTAGGCCTGTCGCAGCTGTACAACAGAGCACAATACGTCTCGACCACTCCTTCAAATTCCCATCAAGAGTCGATCTTAGAAGAACGCACTTCTTCCCAAGCGATCGAGTCTACACTACCACACACATCCTCAATCGTGATGACTCAAATTCCTCTTGGAGCGCAATTGTGTGAGTAACAGCTGTATCATCCCGTCGTGGCCTGTATGCTGATCCATCCCATAATTCCGAGCAGCTCCCGTCGACCTCCCCCCTCCACCACCCAACGCTGATCCTCGAGAACCTTCTTCAGCGCTGACCCCTCGACAGAGGGGATCTCGTACACCCCAAAGATCGCGTTCCCCACTCGCATCGCGAGATGCATCGCCGGTCCGACCCATAGGTCAAGGTAGATCCCACTCATCCGAACTGGGTTCATCACCTCCCTCCACGCTCCAACAACCCATTCCCAAATCTACCTCGGGTACACCCTCACCATCTGTACCTATTCAAACTCACTCTCATCATCTATCTAGACCCTCTTCACCCTCATCTATCCACTCGTCCGGATCAGCCATATTCGAGAGAGACATAGAATTACCTCCAGTCGCGTCGTTATCTCTCAACCCTAATCCAACCCATCAACAACAACATCATACCCTCAATCACAAATCCAGTAGATTATCGCATCTGTCCCATGGATCGGCACTGGACCACACTGTCCCGACGGTATTGGACGATGCTGTCGAAGCTTTGACTGCGGGTGGGTTAGACGGTACGAGTAGGGGATTCGAGGTATTGGAGATTGAAGCTCCTGCTCCTGCTCCTGTTCCGTCCACCATCGGTGTAGGCATGGCCAGACAATCGTCTTCAAGTATACCAAGAAAGATCTCCTCTGGTCCTCGAAGTGGAGGTGGTAATATCCATTCGAGATCACCTTCCCCAATCTCGATCGCATCCAAAACCTCGTCGATCATTTCTCCAGCTACTTCTCCTCCGATCTTGGGTCAATTGAATACTCAACAACAGCAATCAGCTGGTTTGACTGGGACGGGACAAAACGTCAGTCAACTTAGCTCTACGGCTGGAGAAGAAGGTCTGCCTGGAACTGTTCCTCGACCTGCTATGCCTCAACGGATCAGTACCGGTCCTCAAGTTCCTGGAGGTTGGGCGTCAGCCTTCGGAGGTGGACCTTCAGCGGGTGCTACCACTTTGCCTTCTCAAGCGGAGAACAGTGTAGTAGCCGATGACAGGGCTGCATCACCTAGTTCAGATGTAAGTTGATACCCTCCAATCAGTGATATATCACACTTGGACATTGCTAATCCCTGTATATGATTACCTATAGAGCCCCAATAATGCCTTCCAAACACTCACGCCTACATCCTTACCATCCCACATCTCGCCAAACAAGAACAAACATCGTATCTCGTACTTATCACCAAACGATCTTTTGCTGTCTTTACCTACCAAAGTTACTTCTTTGGAAGATATAACTTCAGGTAATCTATCACCTGATCATTTACCTGGAACGGTTTCACCATCCATGTCAACTCGATCACCAGTCATGTCGCCTCATAATCCACTTTCGGGCGATCTAAGTCCAGTGACTGCTGGAGGTATCGGACCTGGAGCTACACCCCCTCCTCATGCCCCAGGCCAAGGTAGACAGGTCCAACCGAAATCGTCTTTCGATAATTACTCGTCTGGCCGTCCTGGCGCGTTAGGCGGGCTGGGGTTGGGTGAAGGTGAATGGGAGAGAGAAGGTTTGGGAAAAGGGTTGGAACAGAGATTGGAAGAGGTTGCACAGGGACAGGGTCAGGGACAAAGTCACACTCAACCATAGTCTGCGGAGTGTATTTGAAATGTTGAGAGAAATATAATTGTATAAAGATTGCTCTTTTTCTTTTTCTTTTTTTCTGGTTGATCGATCGAAACACCAAACAAGCTACCAGATATCACTTGAGTCCATCGACTTAAATTTCTTCAACGGCTTCAAGGCCTTATTCCTCTAGTCTACGAAGAAGTTCGGTCCGATTGACTATAATTCTTTTCCTCATTTGGGATATTCCGATTTCCTCTTCTCTTTCTTCGTTTTCACCCTTTAATATCAATATTGAATTATGACAAAGTTTTATAAGCAGTAATTATCGTAAATCAGGCCTATCAATGTATATGCGTTTCCCTCTTCTTTATTATCGCCATGAAACATATTCAAGATCACACAGTTGGACTGGATATTGTTGATCAGCTGGAATATACATTATCATTATACAACATATTTTACATTAAAGTAGAACGTTAGAGATCTCTCATCTAATTCTATTCTTTGGACTGTGAAATGCGATATGGGTAGGAATCACGATCAAAAAGCAGATGAACAAATACAGCACGATACACCTTCTGAACAGATCTCATTGTCCTTCTGTCAATCTACCGATTTCCTCCCTCTCCCTCTCACCATCCTTGTCCAACCTCTTCTGGCCCGCACTCGCACCTCCACCACTTATCTTCAGCCCCTCATCAGCAGACGAGAGGGAATGAGCTATAAGTTGAGCAACTACCAATCGATGATAACTGATTCCTCGATTTTGCAATTTCTTGATCGTACCTGATACGCCCACTACTCTTGGTATAACCTGTTTACCACCCAGGGAAGTCAGGAAGGTAAGTCCGGACCATATGAGACGGTAGTATGGTCGAGCGATTCGGATGAATGTTAGTGTCGTAAGTGGGGAGTGGTATATCACTGTTCATAGTGAAAGTTAACTTAGGGAATACGGTTTTCAATATGATGTACTGTAATACCATTTGAGGTTGAATGGAGCAAAAGAAATGATAACTCACCTCTGAAACTACTAGCTACCCTCGCCCAGCCTTCATCCCCAAATACATCCTGTATACACCCTCTCACAGCTTTATATATCACTTGTTCGTCCCCTATTCCCAAAACTGGCTGAGAGGTAGGTACCAGGAATGGAATTTTAGGGATAGCCGATAGTCCCATCTCATCATCCTCTTCGTCATCAACTTCTTCATCTGCCTGTTGAGGAGTATATTTGAGATTTAGGTTGAGGGCTTCTTCTTCTGATAGTTGAGAAGTGGGATTAGGGATAGTAGGATTTAATGTAGATGGAATGAGGAATTCTACTAGGAGATATCGATTTTTGAACCGGACCATTATCGATTATTGGCCGGTCTCCTGTAATTCTCTTTGAATACCCAGTAGCCTGCCTGTGAATGTAGATTGAAGGCTCAATCGCAGTTTGTCACGCTGTATGATCTGGATAGCCTTATACTCGCATGTTCATACTCGCAATCTAATCTAGCATCCGTTATTAAATTGGGAATCCCAATTTCAATTTCGAACATTTTCGTTTGATTGACTTACACGCGAAAAGCACGTGGACAAACCATGCGATCTTGGCAAATTTGATTATTTCGTTTATTTGCTGCTCATGGTTATACTCATTCAATAAAAAGTTTTCCACGATCATTTAGCAGACTTAGTCTTAAGGTGAAGCAAGGTAACATGTACATGTATGTACATGTGTATACTTGGACTGTGCAGATCAGGTCCAATCCCGAACTCTGGCATCTGGGATCTGCTCTGATCATCCCATCGTATTCAACCCGCAGCAAATTTTGGTTCTTTGTACAGTACCGGGACTGTTGTGCAAGATCCGATTTTATGGGATGTCTCAATGGCTTTGCATGACCACTGGAGTGATCTGCCCTTTTTTGCGGTTGTAATCTTAACGTAAACGAATTTTCACTCTGGATTGTTGAACTGTAATTCAATGTTTGTACATTATAGGTGGTGTTTATCCGTCTAATCGCGGTGGCAGGTAAACACGACGATCTTTCAACAGAACAAAAGAAATTTTCAGACCGCAAGCAAAGCTTTTGTCCTGTTCCGATCGTTTTCGGCGTCCCTGATCAACATCCATACCTGCTGTACCACATGTTTGGATTCAAGCTCAAACTTTCGGCCGATCTGAAGAATTCTGGGAAGCTAACCCTTAGTAATACCAAGTTGGTAGGATTCTAGACTGAGAAATTGGAGCTGCGATCGTACAATATGATACCTGACGACCGAGGCAAGGTAGTGATATCCTCCCTTATTTTGCTGAATGCTGGAGAATAGGTAGCATGACGTAAAATGTTGGAGTAACAAGAAGACTAGTTCATCTGCCCCACTTCTACAACGGAGTAGCACATCATAGAATACTATAATCATCGAGCGGGTCCTCGTTCATACGCGACCGGAGACGTGTCTCACCATCAGCTTCCATACACTGCGCACCATCACCTTACCAGTTCGATCAGTCGATCACTGCGCCAAGAAAGAAGTACCGGAAAGAAGCATCTTTATACCTGAACCCTCACTCTCCCCATTCTTCCCGGGATGTGCGGATAGGAATTGTCTGTTGAGGATCTGAATGTTTCGGGTCTCTCACCCGATATCATCAATGGTGAGTAATGCTTGAGTCTGGCATGATTGTTCTACCCCCACCCGGTCCTCCTAAGAATGGTTCCGTCTGACCCTATTCCGATTGAGGCGAGCATGCATAAAAAGAGAAACCTTCTCGATCATTTACCGGTTGAGCTGCAGCAGTGAGTTGCTATTTGCGAAAGCTTCCGATCTCGTCCAAAGAGACTGAAAGCGTATCAGATAAGGTCATGTCAACTAAACCTGAAAAGGGTAAAATGAAATCACACTTTTATTGCTCTTTCAAGTAATTTCGGGAGATTTTCCACAACTTTACTCGTAGTTTTTCCAGACCACAGGTAAACAACGTCACTCCTGCAAGAGTATGTTGCTCCAACACCATTTTTTTTTCTCATTTTTCACGATCAAAGCATTCAGAATTTAGATTCATATATTTATCTGATAAAAAATCTTAACCCCCACTTTCGTTCTTCCTTTTCTTTCTTTTCTTGTATAACGTACATACATATACAAGACGATCATAAGGTAAGGGTTACGGATCAAGCCAAGATGTCATCATCTACCGCACCCGAGTTATCATACTCTTCTACCAGTCGACGATTCGATAATGATCACACCGACGCCCCCGAAGAGGAGGGTAAGAAGACTATCCCCCACCAGGATTTCAACGATCAAGAAGGTGGTGCTCAATTCTACGATGATAATTCATCGCAAGAGAACATGTTGGCTGGTGTAGCTAAAGTAGAAGCTCTCCAGGCTGTTTGGTGAGTACCCACACGGACGTGATTCAGATGGATAGTTGCTGATGTGATGGATTTGACTTGATAGGGGTCCTACCTCCAAGTGGTTCTTGTTTGTTGGGTAAGTCAGGTCACCGATGCATAAACCCCCATGATAACACTATATCCGTCCATGGTTATCCCCGTGTAACTGACAATCGCGATCGCACCGCAGTATCGGTCTATCGGCTTACATCTATTCTCTTGATGGTGAGCCGCCCATTTATCTTGTCAGTGATCTTGTACTGATATTTCATCTCGTCTTGTCCAGGTGTCACCACATGGCAATACCTTTCCTACGCGTGAGTGCATGGTCAATTTCTTCCCTACTTTCCTCTTTGCTCTTCCCTTGCATCCTCAAACCCTTGGGCTCCTTCCGATACGATATCATCGATTGATCGATTGATGGAAGACGACGCTTTGTCCTTCCTTGATGATTCCTGTATCGGGTGGGCGCGGCCGAGGAGCATGGTTGAATGGTCGGTTGATGGTCGTGTTACAAGATTGGAACTGACGTTCACACTAAAACTAAATTGGATCCCCAAAGGACCTCGTCTGTGCTCAAGCACTCTGTTTCAGGAACAATCTCCACTGCCAATGCCATCATCATCGCTGTCGGTAAACCATTGATGGCAAAACTAGCTGATGTGTGAGTATCCATCGTAAATGCTCTCGCATATCTAGACTACATATTGACCTTGTTTCCCGCTGTAGCATCGGTCGAGCTGAGACTTTCGTCATTGTCACTGTGCTCTACGTCGTCGGATACGTGAGTCCAAAACTAATAGCATACATTGTACATGACATTGACTTGTTCCACATAGATTGTCATCGCCACCGCAAACGATGTCAACCAAATTGCTGGTGGTCAAGTGTTATACTCCTTCGGATACACTGGTCTCCAGATGCTCCAACAGATTGTCATTGCCGATATGACCAATTTAAGATGGAGGTCAGTCTAGTCCATCTCGTAAAATTCATTGTCATTGTTCTGTGATATGCTGACTTTTCGATCGTCGATTCAGAGGTCTCGTCACTGGTCTTGTATCAGCTCCTTTCATCATCAACAACTTCGTCTCCGCCGAGATCGCCGAAGGTGTCTTGCCAAACTGGAGATGGGGTTACGCTATGGTGAGCACGATCGACACATACGGTCCAATTCTAATTCTACATGCTGATACAATCCTCTATCGTTCCTTCAGTTCGCCATCCTTGTTCCCGTTGCCCTCGCTCCCATCATCGTTACCCTCTTCTGGGCTCAATGGAAAGCCAAGAAGTTGGATCACATCAAAGCTCAACCAAATGCTTACAAGCAAGTCATGTCTTCCCACTTTGCGATCGCTCTACCACGGACGCTAACTTCCCCTATCCTTCTAGACCCTGGTCCAAGGTCATCACTGACGCCGCCATTGAGATGGATCTCGCTGGTCTTATTTTGATCGCTGCTTCTCTCGCTTTGATCCTCCTTCCTCTTGGTCTCGCTCCTTCCGCCAAAGGTCAATGGCACAACGCTAGTATGGTGAGTGGTGGTTTCTCCCATCACTATTTGTCATATAATATATTCAATGATGGCTGATGAGCTTGGAACTCCGTACAGATCGCCATGGTCACCATCGGTGCTGTTCTTTTCCCCCTCATGCTCGTCTACGAATGGAAAGTACCTCGGAGACCCGTTGTACCCATGAGATGGCTCAAGCGAGGACCTATCCTCGGTGCCTGTTTGATTGGTTTCACCGACTTTGTCTCTTTCTACCTCCAATACACCTACCTTTACTCGTGAGTCGCGACTACTACGGTAGTTTGCAATCTGTGAGAACATCGCTGACTGGACTTGTTGCCTTGTCACAGTTACGTCTATGTCACCCAAAACTGGAGTTACCGAGACTTGACCTACTACAGTGCAACTCAATCTCTCGCCCTTACCATCTTCGGTATCTGCGGTGGTATCATCATGTATTTCACTCGACGATTCAAGGTGAGCTAGCACCGTATCGACTCTTTCATAAGGATCATTCACTGATAAACCCATTCATATATAGTGGATGCTCTTTGCTGGTCTTCTCGTTCGATTGATCGGATGTGGATTGATGCTCAAAGCTCGATCAGCTACTGGTAACACCGCCGAACTAGTCATGTGCCAAATTCTCCAAGGTCTTGGAGGTGGTTTCGCCGCTATCGCCATCCAAGTTTCCGCTCAAGCCGCCGTAGCTCATGTTGACGTTGCTACTGTCACTGCCATGGTCTTGTTGATCACCGAAGTTGGAAATTCTGCCGGTTCAGCTGCCGCCACCCAAATTTGGGCTTCTCACATGCCTGCTGCGTTGGCCAAACACGTCCCAACTACCAACGCTACTTTGCTCGCTGACCTTTACGGATCAATCACCCAAATTGCTCTTTTCCCTCAAGATGACCCTATCAGAATCGGTGCTATCACCGCTTACCAGGACGTTATGTGAGTGTCCATATCCATTCAAGTGTTAATGTTAATGGCTTGCTAAAATGATTGATTGACAATAAAAGGTACAAGCTCGTTCTCGGTGCTTTGATTGTTGCCATCTTCCCTCCCATCTTCTGTATCTTCCTCACCAAGGATATCAAACTCACCCGAGCTCAAAATGCCGTTGACGCTAAAGACTTGGCTGGTAACCCCACTGGAGAAGCTAGGGAGTTTGAGGATAACAGAACTCCCTCTGAAAGAAATTTGGAGACTTCCCAGAGAGTCTAATCGGATTGATCATGGTATACGATCTCATCAGGAGAGATAGATCGGGGAGCGGGGAGTGGAGGGTAGATCTGGGGAGTATATCTAGAAAGGATTTACCCGATTGAAATGACTCAAGAGGATACGTCGATGTGAATTGGATGCTCAGGTCTAAGAGTGGATGAGAGACAGAAAGGGGAGAGAGCTTTTAAGCGATACTTTGGTGGACGGATAAGTCTCGCGCATGTTTATAATTATCATACACTACCATTTCCTTTCATTTCATTGATATATAGAGTCTGGTCTAATCATAGATCATAAAACATAAGAGCTTCGTTGATTGTTTATATCTGTCTCAAGTAGATGTGTATATACTCTGTACTTCCTTTCTTGCTTGGTTG
Source organism: Kwoniella mangroviensis CBS 8507 (assembly GCF_000507465.2). Lineage (NCBI taxonomy): Eukaryota > Fungi > Basidiomycota > Tremellomycetes > Tremellales > Cryptococcaceae > Kwoniella > Kwoniella mangrovensis. The sequence goes on along the minus strand of NW_027062534.1, from coordinate 3,414,188 downwards.
GGCTGGTTATCATGCACTTTACTCGTAGGCTCAATTCTGAAAAGAACAGGAGCAAACGTCCGTCTACGACTCCAAGTACAGCACTTTCCATTTGGAGATTCTGTTCCGATATCGAGTTTTCAGGTTGAAGTGGTATCTTACCGCAATTCGAAAATTTCCACGTACTCTTTCAATTTCATTTTTGAGCGGAGACTGATCGAAGTGGTTCCCTCGATCGGAATGGATCGTCGTTCCTCAAAACATACAATCGATCACCTTTGTTCCCCGCAATCGCAATCAGGAATCGAAAAGACAAATGACCACGGTGTTCAAACAAGCTTCTTATGGATCTGAGTGGAAGCACACAAAAGGTGAAAGGAAGGGAGACTCGGCATTGATATGTATGCACTTTTGAGAAACCTTTTGCAGAGGTATAGATTGGTCGTATATCTTATATACCGAACGAAGATTTCCTTCTTATTCGAATTCGCATCAAATCTCGTCTTGTTTACGAATCCGAGATACTTATTATCCCCACTATGTCCGAGAACACCACGAGCATCACCAGTGACCATTCCAATCCCAGTGGACGTTCAGCAAATACTAGATCAAAAACTGGTCCTCACTCTAATTCGTCAGCGTCAGGAGGGACCAAGACTGAGAATGGACCCACACCAACCTCTTCTGAATCTCGGTAAGTCCAATATCTTATTGCCAATTCTGGCTCCGATGTTAAGCTGTTATTTGACCTTGATATAAGAGAAGATAAGAAGTCGTCTGACTCATCCTTCGCCTTCCTTATAGATCGAAATACCATCGAATTCAGCCTGAAGGCGATGTGAGACGATTCGCTACCAATACTCAAGATCTTCCCGATCCAGAATAAGTCATAGTTTGAGATAGATTGGGATTGTGAGCTGAAGATGGTACTGCAGAGTGCCACATTCGAATATCTCCGTTAATAGAGTGATGATGAGAGATGCATGTTGTTTGCGACCACGTGTGTTTGATTCCGCTCTGCTTTCTAGGATTGGCTTCAGCCTGTCAGGTTATCCCCTTTGCATAAGACCAAAGACCAACTCAGATGCTTCGTATGTCATGATAACAAAAGCACTATATCTTATCATCCAATAACACAACCACCAATACTATCTACCACTCAGTCGGCCTATAGGTCTGTAAGCAGCATATATCAATTGGACATCATCCCCTTAAAGTGCTAGCTACCGGCTTTTAAACGAAACCTAGTCGATTCCTTCCCATCATTATCCCCGACCATGACCTCATCAACGACCGCTTCGCAATCAGAATTAGAATCTGCTCGAGTACCATTAGGATGGAGGGATCAGTGTTCAGCGTGAGTATTAACTAGTGTCATCAGATTAGCAAATCGAGGTGCACTTGGAGGAGGAAGCTTCAGTATTCTGTCTAATGAGAGAAGGATAATTGGAATGGAAAGCTGGATGCCAACTGGCGTTCATCTGGATAAGCCCGTCGTGAAGGGGGAGGGAAGAGCAGGATTTTTGGAATGATCTCTCTCTGGGTGACATGACAGTGGAATGCATTCGAGGAGCGTAGGGAGACGACTGGTAATTTGGGTAGAGCGTATACCTACATCAAATCAACCCCGACAAGTAGTCAGGCATCATGAACAACTGGAGAAGGAACCGAAAGAGGAGAATGGATTATTATTATGTGGTGTGATGGGGACCTTCATCGGATTAGACTGGACTGTATGAAGAGTGACATTGACGGAATAGTACTGACATAATGATTTTTTCCATTCCCGCCTATTAGCCTCTTGATCCCATTAAATGTATGTCGACACAAGACGCTCTACATGCCTTGGAAGTGTGAAGATGAGAGACACGGATACGAGAAGTAAGTCAAGTTTTGTTCTTGATCCGAGACCTTATAGCTCAGCTCTAGCAGTGGACATATGCTGATATTGTTTACATCCTCTCTTCTATAGATGTCAATACGATGAGTGAGTAATACCAATGACCACAGATCTCAAATGAACTATACTGACATTGAAATCAGCTACATGCGACGTATGAAGCAGCTCACTCGACAGAAGAAAGCAGCCGCCGAAGCTGCCGCAGCTGAAGAGTAGAAGACCCATCTCATCCCGCTTTCCCCATCATACCCCTCCTTCAGTACAGCACGAATCCCTCGTGCCCTTTCCTATCTCTTCTGATCTCAGAGAGGAGTTCTGAGACTTTGTTATCTAGAGATATATATAAAAGGCATGCATATGTTGAATCACCTATCATATAATACAGGAAAAGAAACCAATATAAAGCATAGAACCTGAAAAGAGGAATGGTGAAAATCAACAGGTTGAAAGAGTATCAACAATTTAATTGGCTACAAACGAATGGAATAGGTGAAATCAAATCTGAATACGATGATGAGTAAATCGACATCTAAGCTTCTCAATCTCTGCAAACAATCTATGACTACACACATGTCTAGGAAACCCTCGGTAAGTACAGTATTATAAAGTCCCATATCTCCCTAAATTAGTTTATCGGTATATCACCATGAACCTTGTCTTTCGCACCTGCAGTGCCAATCACAGGTGCAGAATCCGTCACTTCCTGTTCTTCCCCTTCTACTTGACCATCTTCGTCTTTGTCAGAACGATCTTTCTTCTTCTTCCCCAACGAAAAAGGGTTAGGTAAAGGTATCGGCAGAGCTTTGCCCAAACTTAATCCACTAAACAAGTCATTCTTGCTATTGGAAGTGTTCCCACTATCATTCTCAGGACTTGATAAACCACTTTGACTCCTTGAGAAAGATACCGAACCATTCCTCGATCGGTCATCACCTCCGCCTGAAACTACTGACCAACCATCATCACTCGCATGGACATCGTTGCCGAGGTGTTCACCAGATGACGATAAGTCATGTCGCGATTGATTCTCGGATTTCGAAGGCGATGATTTCGATCGGGATCTTGCTCGGAAGGGCACGATGGTATCGGCATGTAAGAGGGAGGTTACCTTATCAAGTGCCTTGTCTTCCGTTCCCGGAGGAGGTCTGATTATTGATTTAGCATATTCCTGATGGATACAACTCAGTAATCAGATACTGCGCAATGCGTTCTAGGCATGCTTCGACTCAGCTCACCAGATCTCGATAAATCGCTTCGATCGCCTTAGCAACACCATTTTCCTTGCGGATCATCTCTCCCACAACCCTGGCTTTAGCAATCTGCTTCTCATCGGTAGTAGCTTTGATGAGAGCTTCCGCCAATGCTTCGGAGGTAAATTTTCGGATAGCAGAACCAACATTGAGAGATTCAGCTCTTTCTGCCCAGAAGGCTTGATCACCAAAGAATGGTTTGATAATCGTCGGGATACCAGCTATTATTGAGATAGCATCGTATAAGCCCACCGGCGACCTCAAATCGTACTTCTACTCACCTCTGAAACTCGCTCCACTTGTTCCTGCACCACCATGATGACAGGCAGCGTCGATCTTGGGGAAGAGCCAAGAATGGTCGATCGAGTCAATAGAGCTATAAAATCCAGGTCAGCCCTGATCTGATGGTGCATCGGCACGGTAAGAGCTTACAATATTTCGGGAGGATATTTAACTCCATCCGCTCCATCTGAACTACCCGTACTTTCACCTTTTGACTTTGATCCTCTGTCTGACCAACCTTTCGATAAGATCGCACACACCCCACTGTCGACCACAGCTTCGACGACGCATCTTGTCATCTCTTCTGGGTCTGAAACGACGATGGAACCGAATCCACTATATGAGTTGCCAGGCGATTAGCCAACTGACTCTGGCTAGAAGGCAATAGAACTCACATGTATACAACCTTCTTACCGTTCTTATGAGCACTGTTGATAAAATCTACCAAACCTTCGGGAGGTGTCCACTTCTTTTCGTTGCCTTTACTCTCATCGGCATTCTCCAGGAACCAATATCCGGTGACGTGAATCCATTCTGTCCAATCTAAAGGAGGAGGTACGATGGAAGGTGAAAAGTTGTAAAGGAATGGTATCTTGTGTTGTTCCAGCTTTTCGAATGTGGTAGATTCTATGCTCAGAACATGTCTTCTCCATCGGTTAACTTGCCCGGATATAGCTCGCCAGAACACTTGGTCGAACATTGTATAAGTCATATAATTGTAGCTGCCTCCTCGTTTGTGCTCGGGCACCGCGAAGGCATGCTAGACGAAATGGTTTCAACTGAGATGTTTATGAAACTGGACGATAGACTTACAGGATAAGCTCTAGTTCTCGTCCAAGGCATCTGTATTTGCAGATATCAGCTACGCTCTATGGTGAAATCGACAGTGCTTGATACTCACTGTAAAAGCTCGGAAGTAAGGTATTCTCAAAGCTTCTGCGATGTGCACACCGCCCATAGCACTAGGTGATTCAATCAATAAATCCGATCCTTGACACGCTTCCCAGGACGAGTTGAGGAGATCGTCGAGCCAGCCTCGGAACTGTGGAGCGGTCAGCTTGTGGACTCAGTCAGATGACACGCTTTCCCGAGCATTCCAGCTTACCTTCTGCAGTCCCTCCTTCAGGAAAGACACGGTAAACATTCCATTATCCACACACATCTGCATCAGTTCAGCGGGATCTCCACCGACACTAGCAAATTCAATTCCATGCTGAGGGAATTTATCGTTGATTAGCTATTGATCCTGAAATTTGGAATTTGACCAATTGGCACTTACACCTTCCACCCAATCCTTGTACTCGCCATGCGATGCAATTCTCGTATGATGGCCTTCTGCTTGTAGACCTTTACATAGTGCGATGTAAGGCTGCACGTCACCTCTACTTCCAATCGTCAAACAAGTCACCCTCATAGGTTCAGGTTTGAATTCCAGGAATGTCGACGTTGTCGAACCGAAGAGAGGTGAAGGTGATACGGGTGGAACATTGTTTGTCGTTCTCGATTCGATAGGTACAGACTCATCTAGATCTTCCATTATTCTAGTTTTTATATCGGCTCGATCGGGTTCACCCTTTTCTCCAGATACTCTGACAGCTTCCATCCTCTCTTCCAATAGCGCTACGCAAGCTTTTCGTCGTTTTGAAGAACTGAATTCCAAGAAAAGCTCTTCATGTCCCTTGATCACTACAATTAGACCGCAGTGTCCAAACCGGAAGGCTTTTTGAGCCTTCAATCCGTACAGATCCTTGATAGGGATGATCATCTGCTCATATACTGTCAGATTGGTCAATATTCAAGTAGAGGTGAGCTCACCTTGGTCTTATATAATAGCTGAGAAGATCGGAAACAGAAGTAGTTCGTCGATACAAAAAATCGACCTGAGACAGGTAGTACTCGATATAGATATCCGGGGAAGTCTATTTTAGTTGTGTTAGCATCATATCATATCAAATAGGACTTTGTACACTGACGATCGATCAGCTCTTCTTTCTCACCTAACGCAAATACGTTCCTGAATTTGTGCGCAGTCTCGTCATCTTCCCTCTGCCCAGATTCCGAAGCCTCCATCATCGAGTAATCAGATCGACTCTGAACCATCTGACTGCCACTGGAAACGTCTGAGGCGAACGACAATCTACCTCCTCTTCCGCTGAGTCTCTGAGTCAACTCATCATCACTACTATCTTCCGCGTTGGGCACAGCAGGTTCCACAATCTCAGTCACGGAGTTCTGTTTTCGCCTATTGGTACGAGTAGTTGACGATTTTGAGTCTCCAGAAGCATATTCAGGTGGTGATTTACCCAACGTTGAAGTACTACCTGGGGAAGTACCGAACAGCTTGGAAGCTGGTTTACGAATCCAAGATGGTCCCCAGCTATTTCGATGGTCGTCATGAGTCATACCCGCTGGAGGGGGACCATTCTGTCTAGGTGGATATCCATCATCAAGATCGCCTTCTTGAGGAGATTCCACCTCTCCTTCGATCAGTGGTTCGTTTCTCACCGTTTCGAGACTGTCATTGGACGATTTATGTGTTTTGTTAGATAGGAAAGGTATCGTTAAACCTGATTTTGGCGGGTCGGTCTCGTTCACCTTATCATTACTTCGAGTTATCAATGGTCGAAGAACAGATCCTATCTTCTTCAAGCCAAGTTGATGCGTGCTGGAAGTATCCGAAACTTGCTCGGGGCGTCTGATTGTTTTGACGCTATCCTCGAGTGATTCCACAGGCTGCTGATGTATTGTGATGGCTGAAGAAATTCGAGGGAGGTCCGATGAAGGTCTTTCGTCCAGCAGAAGTTGTATCTTGCTATATGCACGCTCGTTGTCCTGGAAGGAGGCGAAAAAGTAGCTTTCGACTGACATTTGATCTTCCGAATCGACACATTTGATCTGGATATTTCTTATCAGCTGCGATTCGAAGCCTTGCAACGCTTTGGCTTACCTCGATCGTCTCAGCAAATTCCAATGTAGGACTTCTCTCAACCTCCAGAACAGCTTGGAGTGGAATGATAAGCTACGCAGATGAATCAGCTTTTGTTTCTGGACTAACACCTTATCATCCGAAAGCTGACCTTGACACTCTCTCCTTCATGCTGTATCTTAAACATCACCTTCTGAATAGCTTTGATCCATTCGTCCCTACTGGCTTCCGTATCTGCAGAAAAAGTGTAGTTCCTTTCCGCCGTTCTTACTTTGAATTTCGTTTCATCGATCGCATCACAGCTTGAGCAGTATTGGAGGGATATATTGCCTTTGGGGAAATAAGGATCTGCGGTAGATTCGTACCAGCTCAGAACATCGTTTTTGAGAACGACCCAAAACTTGGTGTTAAGCTTGGTTCGAGAAGCTTTTTTATATAAAGGACCAGTCTTGACGACAAGATTCTATTCATGGTATTGAGTTAGCTGAATTTCTCACACCATCTCCTGCCAATTGGGCGACTCACTTCTTTGTCTGGCATATTGGCGAAGAAACAGATATGCCGCTTGGTAAGATACATATAGCCCTTGAGCACTACAATCCCAAGGTCAGATGCGGAAGCGTATGAGACCTGTCTTGCTCCACTTACTAACACTCCTCAACAGCCAACACCTCATTTCCTCTAAGACATCTTCTCTTTCTTCCAGACCAAAGACCTCCATCAACCCTTCACCCAATTTCTCTTTCCTCAGTCTCCTTCTCTCCGACTCGTTAGGTTGTATACTTTCTTCGATTATCTGTTCTTCTTTACTGTCCGCTTGACGTAAAGCTGCATCCGTATTTATCTCCTGCTGCTCATGCTCACTGATCACTGGGGCAAGGTCTAAAGGAGCTTTTAGTGGAGAAGTCTCGGCGGCTCGAACAATCTCTTCTCTTTCTTCCGCTTCACCAAGCTCCTCCTCATGACTGATCTTCTCGTTCAGCATCTCTCTGGCGTTTCCATCTATAGATAAAGAGTCGCTGAGAGGATTACTTGGCCGACGGGAGATGTCTGTAGAGCCTTGAGGAAGTGGAACGCTGCTTTCTGAGCTGAAATCACTTGCTGATGCTTCTAGACTTCTCCTTCTAGCTTCAGCTTCGGCGAACTGATATGCGAGTTCCGTTTCGTTTGGTCGACGAGCTCGGCGAGCTATGGTGTTGTCTCTGAAAGGGAACTGGAGACGATGAAGAGGGTGAATGCCATGCGGTGTATGTGTAGGTTGAGATGCCATGCTGTCGTTGTTCAGATCATCGCTTACTGGAGGTTGAGATTGAGCTAGAGGCCGTATTGTGTGAAGCGAAGAACCTAGTCGGTTGACTATTGTTCGTAAAGAAAGCAGAACAGGCATAATGTCAGCGTGATTGCTTGCAATATCGGGTAGAATTACAGGTGAAGACAACGATGAAGGGTGGCAAAATGAACGAGTGGGAAAGGTATTTACATTTCGGTCTATCCTGTCTATCGTGAATAGCCGATGCTGCTATCTGTCTCCTTGATCCGGAAGGAGGGTATGAGTCATCGTGTTTTTCATCTTCGCTGGAGCTAGAACTGGAATCTTCATCATCCCAAGGAAGAGCGTTCAGAGCGGATACGAGTGCTGAAGCACCCATTCGAACCTTTCGTCGGAAGCGCGACACAGGTTGAGCCGGTGTAGAAGTAGACATCGTAATCCCATGAGAAGGAGTCGTGGTTGATGGTGTGTGTATAGGTTTTTTTTGGTTTCAGTTTCGGTATTTGTACATTACATGAAGGGAAACAAAGGAAGGATGAAGTTTTGTTGGTCAGCATGTCGTTCTGATTGAGAGTGAAAGGAGGAATACCCCAGATGAGGTCATGGACGTGGGTAAAGGAGGTTTGACAAAGGTCACTTGTGTGTTTGTATGATACATGTGGACATGACATCTTTAACCGACCCGCAAGTGCACACATCCAATGCGCATTGAAGATAGGAATTCACCGGCACTAAGGGAAAGCTGTGTCACTCACCGATCCTATATCTTTACCTGCACCAAAACCAGGTCTACTCTGGGTCATCCGGTCACCGTACTCATCATCCTCATCGATTTCACGGTCATCCGGTGATACCGAGGCTGAGGTCGTCCTGGAGCTAGACAAAGAAACATGGCCTCTTGAATGGGTGTGAGGAATGGGATGTATTATATCTCCACTTTGTCTTTCTTCTTCTTCCAATCTTTGTTCTTCCGTTATCGTTTCTTCCTCTTCTTTCTGTTCTTGGGCAGGTTCGAATCTGACCGAGGGAATTTCAAACGCAGGTGTATAAGGCAATTCATCTAGTGGTGTACCACTTATTATCGGTCTTTCCTCCTTCTCCTCCTTCGGCTGATCCAATCCCTTTGCATTCTCCAATGCTTGCTCATCCTCCCTCTCTTGCTCTTTTCCTGGTGCGGGATGAGTGGGGAAAACATGTTTAGTCGCCGCATTGATGAATTGCTCGGCGTGGGGATGTCTGGGTGAGGGTTCCCTCTGATCAGGATAGGTCGCAGGTTGAGGAAATGGCGGCGCATGTAAATTCGAGGGTGAGGGTTGTTGAGCTGGTGGTGGGGGTGAACGTGACATGTTGATCGATGTTAAGGAACCTTCAAAATAGGTAGGATAACCGGTTGAATGACCGCTTTGACGAGCAGCGACTGTTTGACGGTGAGATGTATCTTCTAATCTACATATACTATCCCTAAATTTCCTCGCCGCTGCGCTGATTTCCTATCCATCAGCAGGTACACATATCGTGCTGATGTTGATGGTGGGATGGGTGTCAACAATGAGCTTGATAGTAAGGTTTGAGACCCGATTGAATGGGGTTTGGCTCTGGGTGACGATGAACGTCGTGTGTCGTGTGTAGTAGTGGATGTACGAGTATGTTTTGATGACGTCGTGCTCGGTGTGCTTCGGGCACCGCTTATTCCTGACATGGGTCGGAGGTGCAGTCCTCTTACCACCCAAGCCTAAGCCTGGACCACGCAAGCCTACAGTACCCGGCGATCACCGATTTGATCTGATTCCAGCAATCCATACGACATGACGATTCAGTTAAATTAATCTTACCATCGCCAAAGCATCTTCAAGAGAAACTCGGGAAATCCTTTTCGTATCGATAGGATACCATCGCAGAATCCCAGAATACACCAACATACACAAAGGGTCCCAGCGAAATCTCCGGGACCATAGTAACCATTGCCTCGAACGACAACGAGCAGACGGGGATCAAGCACTGACACTGACACTGACACTGATACTCATACCAACCTGACGACGAGGATCCTATTGCACTCATGTTTCATCATCATCCGAGATACCATCTGCGAGACTTTTCCGGTCTCTGTGCAAGTATACTTGGCATGAGGGAGCCTCTCTCACATCGACGCGATCATATATAGACGACTCCTCAAGCAGAGATGACTGACATTCCTCATTCCGTTCACTTTGCTATCTTGCCTTCATACATTTGTATCTTTTTATTTCAGCAGCTGGACTGCTCTTTCAACTCGCTTTTGCTTGTCATTGTTTGGTATCTACTCTTCTGGTTCTTCCGTTTTCTTGTTCCATTCTCAAGTCTGTGCTGGTCACCAATTCAACATTCATTTCCTCCACCGACCCCATATACAGTCAACAGATCGACCTAGCCTCAATTAGCCCCAGTCCAAGATGTTGACCGAACATTTCCTTGTCCTCTTTGGTCTACTTCCTCTCCTAGTCATCTCGGCACCCCTCCAACCTGAACCTTTACACACGCTGGCGCTCAAAAAGATCCCAATTGCGAGAGATGGCGAGCACCCCGTGGCTGCTTTCGAAAGGCATCAGAAAGCCGCTATCAAGCGAATGCATAGGTATAGTAAGTCCTTCAACCTCTATTACCCCGTCAACAATGAATTGTTCTGACAAAGTGTTTGTAGAGAGACTCGTGCCGCCTTCCGAAGACGAATTTCACCAAAGGAATCTCGAGAGAGTGAGTCGTATTCTCAATCATCAAAGCACTTGACCTAAATGTTATGGTGATTTTTTCAGAGACGAGCTATTGAATCCAATTCCAAACTCGAAAAGCGAATGTACATCCCCGATATCCCACTTCCCTCCCTTCCTCAACGAGAGAAGAGAATATGGTGGCCACCTACCGATACTTCTGCCAAACCCACTCCGACCGGAGCCATCCCGCATGTTGCTGCCAAGGTGAACGGGACAGGCGGTGGAATAGCCGCAGCGACAGCCACAGTGCAAGGTCAGTCGGTGATGACTGGTACAGGGCAGCGTGCACTAGCTGATATCTTGGCATTGTATACAACAGCTTCTGGATCGAACGCCAATGGGTTTTCAGAAGTTGCCGTCCAGGCTTTACAGGGTGTATCTCTCACAAACAGTGATAGTGAATTGATTCAAGGTGGTTTGGATTATATCATCGAAGCTAATGATATTGGTAAGTATTCTCTTCAAACAGTCAGCTACCCTCCAAAACAGTAGGGGATATTGAATAGCTGACCAAGCGACATGGTGAATAGGTTACCTCAGTGAGATCCAGATTGGTACACCCGCACAAACCTTCTTGATGATTATGGATACGGGTAGTGCAGATACATGGGTGCCTTCTGCGTGAGTCTAGCCTTTGGAGTGACCCATTCTGATCGGGTCAAGCTGACATGTCGGTTTTGATGTAACAGGAGTTGTGGAGTAGCCAATTGTGGTGATCATACTGCCCTCGGAGCAGACAACAGCGATACCTTCCGTATGTCATGTTATTGTTCGCCGGTCGATGACAAAACTGAGACCAGCTGAGCTGATCATCACTCTGTGTCTATGTGCACAGAAGCATCTCAAACTCAGTTTGAAGTGACCTATGGATCCGGAGCAGTGGCCGGCGTATTAGCTGCAGATTCGATGACTATAGCTGGTATGACCATGATCAACCATGTGATGGGTGTGACTCTTCAAGTGAGTCCAAATCCAGGATCCCATAATTGAGTGTGCCGATGTGAATCATGGTATAGGAGAGTGTACAATTCTCAGCTAGCAATGTTCCATTCGATGGATTAGTAGGATTGGCTTTAGGTGTGAGTTCCAACCTCATTTCATGGTGACTGTTATTACAAAACGACTTAAAAATCGGAATTGACCTAACTTATCTTGTTCTTTATATATCGTACTTTTTCTGTTTAGAAACTTTCCAACCAAGGTGTACAGACTCCACTCGAATCGTTAGCTTCTACAGGATTAATCAAAAATCCGATTTTAGGTATAGCTCTGGGAAGACTGAGTAAGTCTACTACAATCTTCCTGCTTTTGCCCCCTCCGTTGAGATCTCAAGTACTAACAGTTGGACTTGACTGGTTTCATTTACATAGCCGATGGAGAGAATAACGGAGAACTAGTATTTGGTCAGGCCAACAATGCCAAACTCGATTCAACTACCACCCAAACACTCCAGGTGACGAGCCTGGAAGGGTTCTGGCAGGTCGATATGGCTGCTGTGACTATTGATGGTACGAATGCTGTGACAGGCAGACAAGCTATCTTAGATACTGGTTCGTTACTCTCTCAACTGTTCGGCTTGAATGGCCATGGATAGACAACTGACAGAATTTGCTTTGTCAATGCAGGTACTAGTCTGATGATTGCTCCTCCTACCGAGTAGGTCTCTTGTAATCATCATCCGATTACTGTATTGGTCAGCTGATTCAATACAATGAATAGTGCTGCTGCTTTCCATGCTCAAATCAATGGCGCTGCCGAGTAAGCTATATCCCTTGGAACTTAAACATTAATTACATCTGGACTATGCTGATATATGTGGGCCATGCGTAGCGTCGGAGGCGGTATGTTCTCTATACCTTGTACGATCGATCAAGAAATAACCATGACATTTGGAAATGTCGCTTTTCAGTATGTCAACTCCCCTACCTCTACCTCAACTTTTTGATTTTCCCACGGACTTACAAGTCTTCCTTCTATCTAGGATTGACGTTCGTGATCTCCTCTTCCAACCCCTCTCTAACGACTTGACAGGCGACTGTCTCTCGTCCCTTTCAGCAGGAACGATCAAGGACGACGTAACGTGGTTACTGGGTGACAGTTTCCTTAAAAACGTTTATATGACTACCAACTCGGATGATCTCACTGTTCAATTATCAGCTAGAACAGATTCACCTGGGAGTTCAAGTTTCGCTACTGTAGCCTCGACCACCGGGGTTGCCAATAACGCTATGAACGTACAATCCAATTCTACCAATTCGACTTCATCATCCACTTCCACTTCGTCAGGTGAAGCATCGTCCACTGCTTCAAATACCGCTGCTGTCAGTCTCATCTCTGCGATCGCTGCACTGTTAGCCGGAAAGAATTTGTAGATGTAGATGGGGTTATATTCATATGGTATGTCATTTAAATCGATTCGATGTTAATCATCAATCACGGACATACTATTTGGCATATATCCATCGTTTGATGAACTTCAGTATACAGTATACCACATGAAGCAATGCAATCTGATGCATAAATTGGATTGTCTTGCTCTTTGGTGACAATCACCTATAAGATGAACATCTACTAGTTTCTTATACTGTACAACCTTCTCCATTAGAACAAGCCAAACTAAGCTTTGCTCATTTGCAAACCCGTGGACCAATTCCTACCGATATCCGTCAACGAGACAACACTAGCTTGTCTTTGCATATCCTCGATGGAATCCACTCTGATCGCATGGCCTTGAACAACTACGTATTATCAACCGGATGGACTATGAGCTCAAATCCATACAGGACACTGTTATCAGGTGGATAAGGACTTCGACTCACCTTCTTCCGTATCGTACAATGATGGTTGTGTCAGATAACTCTCACCGGAAAACCTATGAGTGTTGATACTACTCCTCTTCTCGTTACCGGGTACAGTCAGCCCACCCAGACCCAGGGTTTCTTCAGTTTCCGTGACAATGGGTTCTTCCTCAACTGGTGTACTGGGACTGATGAGCGTCAGAGCATCCATAAAAGTAGCTAGTTCATTGGGATGTCTAGGTGTGATTAGGTTCGCGGAATGTGCACTATCCATAGTTGATACAGTCGTACTTCTCTTATGGGATTTCCCACCAGCATGCCTCTTATCCACATTGATGTCTGATACATGTGTGGTATTGAGAGGTAACGAAGTATGTCTTGCTTTCATCTTGGATCTATACGAAGGGTTGGGTGAAGGCGATCGTTGTATTTTGATACTATTCGATTTCCTCGATAAGGTTTCCAGCGTATTTTCAATAGCCTGTTCTCTAGGAGTCAAGGTCAATGAAGGGATGGGTGTACCGGATCGGATGGATTGTACGATACTTCCTCTTCTCTGTTCATCTAGTATATCTTCTAATCCCAACTCTTCACCGTCCAGACTCACTCGCAGGTTCAAATCAGTCGTAGTCAACTTGGAAAGAGCTGGCATAGAGATTGATCCGGGGAATCTATCGATCTCATCCAGAGGGTGCACAGAGCTACTTCGTCGTGATTTCACAGCTAATAGAGAAAAATTCGATGATCGCCTTCTTTCCGACAAATCCATTTTCTTCGAAGTCTTTCTCCTATCTTTTCTGACTTCGGAAGGCTCAAACGATGCAAAGCCGAGCGGAGAAGCGAGTCGATTGGCATGATCAACATCTTCAATGTCGATCTCTTCATCATGTCCCACGTTCTCGTGCCCAGTAATCCCTTCCTCATGTTCGGTCAACCTGGACAATCGCTTAGCCAACGAAGATGAAGATCGAATCATCCATGAGTTTCTTCGATGTTTACTCCTACTGGCTTTACGTCTAGGCGCAAGAGGGGACGTTTTCAGCGGTTCCATCGTCGGCTCAGCCGAATTGACAGAAGAGTCGAGATCTACAGTGCTATTTCTGGCGTTTGACGATTTCCGTCTAGCCAATAACCGATCAACCGTCTGACCTATCGAAGTCGAAGAGCTATCTCGAGTATTAGAGGAGGTCAAGACATTCTTCATTCTCTTCAACCAGGTTGTTCTTCGTTGTTTCAAACTTGGTCTCCGCTGTGGCGAGGGTATGCGTGGTAACTCCTTGTCTTTCTCCAGTTCATTGGCATTCGGTGTGCTACTTTCCCTCCTAACATGTTCCCAATCATTATCCGATTCTTCCTCTGAAATATTGTTCTCTTCGTCAATCCTCTGTTCCACAGCAATATCATCTAACCCGAAAGTAGCTGTTCTAGTGAGAGCATGACCCCTGGACAAGGACGAAGTCGAGCTCAAGCAAGTAGCAGGGGTCTCCAGTGAGGTAGTTGAGTCCGAAGTCGCATTTCCATCTCGTTCTGGAGGTACGAGTAACATCGAATTCCGCTGGCCACCGTTAGTCAATATCATCGACGAGGGTCTCCAAGGTGGTGGTAAACCTTGTTTCCGCAAAGATGAAGATCTGGAAGGGATCTGACTCGGCATCGTCAGATCCCCCTCAGATCGAGCGAGGGACGATTGACTGTATTGTTTTTGTCTATGTCGTTGTGGGTTGGAGTCCGAAGGTGCAGTAAGGGAAAGAGCAGGCATGGATGGTGATGGGTGAATGGCGATGGTGGGATCTTGTTGAAGAGTCACTTCGGATGAAGAAATTATACCCAAACTGAATCGTTTCGATTTACTCTTGTTTGGATTAGCATGTTGTGAAGAATCGGGTGAGGCGAGATTCGATCGACTCAAGCTGAACAACTTTCCTAGCACAGTTGAGCTTCGAGGTGGCTGAGTATCATGCTGTTGTTCACTCAACAAAGCAGGTGAAGATTGTCCAAACAAATTCTTTTTCGATCTACTCCATATGCCTCTAATGGGCGAAGTAGTTTTCTGCTCATTGCCTTTCCACAACGACAGAGGGTCTTCTTCGACAGTCTGGCGTCGTTGGAACCATTTCTTCTTCTCTCGTTTCTGAGGACCACCTGCCCAACCCTCTCCCAATCCTACTACACCCGGAACAGATCTGATCGCTTCATCAACAGGTACCCTGAACTCTTCTGCATACATGTCTGGATCATCTTCACCAGTGAAAGCAGAAAGGTATGATCGGTGGGTATAGGCAGTATCTGAGCTAGTACCGAGATCTAGACGAGTCATCAATGGAGCCTCCAGAAATCTAGCTTTCTTCACGTTCTTGCGTCTATCGTCGAACACCGCCTCCATTTGGGCTGGCGTGGGCTGACCAAGTGAAACCCGAGACGAAGTTGGTGTTTGGGTGGTCACTGAGAACTCGCTGATGGAAGGTGGTACAGGAGTAGCGTCGAATGAGACACGACAACGATTCTCGTCGCCGGGAACAGGATGTGTGGACGAGATTGACGATCGAAGGGATGAGGAGGCTCTGCTATGTGAAGGCTGTATCCGAAGAGGCGTCCAGTCATAAGTGACCATACCGCTGTGAACACTTGATATGGACGGTCGATGATGGGAACAATCTATGGATCGACGAGGTGAACGAGCGGGTCTGGGAGGGGTTACAGGTAAGGAAGTGTTGAAAGGTCTCGGCGTGGTAGGGGTGGATTCATTGTGATCTGCATTATAGCAATCTATCAATACTCATATATATCAAAACTTCACAGCGTCCTACTCACCTAGATCTATCTCTTGTTCAGTCAGAGGTATCATTTTCGTAGTTGGCGATATAATAGGACCAAGTGTGAACCTTGACGAAGGAGAGGAAGGTCCAGCCTGTGCGTTCATAGTGTACGATTCCATGATGACCAAGTCGAATGATGATGGCGGATCGGTATCGAATACTTGTAGCGAAATGCAGATGAATCTAATAGCATAAGATTTTTAGCTTGTCTCAACTGTTCGGAACAGATGAAATTTGGAAAGGCCGAGAGGTTCAAGTATGATAACCCGAGATGAGACATGTCGATCCCGGTGTATGACACATGAGACGTTTGAGGATGAGACAGATGATGATGACACTATGAAACTGAATGAAACTCACCTATAAATATGCCGAGATCCTCCAAATCAGATGATAAGTATTCCTAGCGCCCGTCTCTAACAAGGTCTATGGTTGTCTACTTTTCTGGAAAGATGAAACGTTTCGAGACGAACGATCGGTTGATTTAGAGAAGGCTGGGATTGAACATTTTCAGATTTGTCGATTCATCTGACCTTGGTACTTTGGTTCTGAGTCTGTATTTTGATGTCTATGCTTCTATACCAAGATGTCTATGGTTAAGGTGATCTTGAGGTCACTAGTCTTGTTCGTTATCCTCCACTGAATCAATCAGTGTAAGTCGATATGATTGAAGAAAGAAAACAAAGGTGGTTTTTCTTTTATTCGATATTTCGGTTCTGATTTTTTTTGATCGATCTACAAGGTCCAAAGCGATTTATTGATGTTATCACGACATTACCGTAGTTAATGCACAAAAACACGTCCAACTTCTAAGATACTTCTTGGGTTGATCTAATTTATCTTGGTATGAGCTAGCCGAACATAGCTCCTATCCCGTTCTAGGTAGGATCCTATCCAAATCCCTTCCCCATGATGATGAGGGACAGAAAAAAAAGATGAGAGACCCTTCGGTCTGCCGTGCCGTTGATAAATTGCTTTTAGTACGTAATACCTGTCTTGGGAAGGAAGAAGAGACTAATGGGGAGTAACCCTCACATGACGACGCTAAATGAATGATATATGGATCGTAGCGTAAAGGATAACGAACAGTAGTAGTCTAACATGTTCAAGCCCTTGTGAGTTAACAGATGGAACCCTTTTTCGAAAAGAGAGGTAAAAAAGAATGGTAGCTTGGTTCCTTAGTTCCTTGCCTTTGACAAAGAGTATATACAAAGTAAAATACGCGCGTCGGGTTCGGTTTGGAGAGATACTCGATGATATTTTGAATCCGAAAGCATCTAAGTGAGAAGGAGTTGTACTATTGTGTGACGTCCGGCTGATAGTCCTGAGGATGGGATAGGTAGGTAGGAAAGATGAGTCAGCAAAATTCGACCATACCATCCTACCGAATTCTCATTACTGTTACCAATCTCTTGTTACAATGATGACGACGATGATGATAATGATAACGGTATCTCCAAAAAACGCTCCTACTCCAGGTCATAACGAGACGATGATCTTACGATCTTTCAACTTTGTGCAAGTCTTCGGCAGGAGGAACTCCGTGTACAGACAGGATTCAAACACCGATTGGTAACGTTATACATGTCAGTTGTTTCGAGATAAGGGAAACTCTTTTTCCTTTTTCTCCCCGAAACTAAGGTAAAAAAAGAAACGATCGATTATGATCATGAGAATTAGTGAATTCCGTAAAGTACGGGTCTGACCCATGTATGTTGTGTACAGCATAACCTACTCCAACTCATCAAAGCTGAGTGCAGCGCATCCCTCTCCCAATAGCATGCAAGGTATCGCGATGGCCAAAACTTCGAATACAGATCATCTTCACGGCTCGATACCGAGTAGGATTCTGAAATCCCCAAAACCGCTTATAGATGTGTACAACCATATGATACCATGTCGTGACATAACAGTAGAAGTACATACGTCTAGATCTAGACCGTCTACATACATACATACTCAGCACTTACGCTCAGAATTTATCTTTCCTCCCATTCCCATTCGAATTCTGGGGTACTAACACCGGTCTCATACCGTTGGCTCTACTCGTCAGAGTCAATTGTCCATTGGGCGTGAGAGGTGATTTGGAAGTCAAAAGCGATGAAGCTAATGTTGTTGCTCGCTTTAACGGAGTGGAAGAGGAAGATGCTTTAGCCGAAGAAGAAGAAGCGTTATTATTGGAATTAGATTTGGGGTCGAAGGCGTAACGCTGGATTCTCGAGATCGCACTGTGGTACAGTGACATGACATTGTCAGCAGTTGTCCATTTGGAAGTGATCTTTAGAGGAAGCGGTGACTGAACTGACCTATTCCTAGATGCTGAGCTTGCTGAAACCGTAGCCAAAGGTGCGACTTGAGGATCAGCAGCGTGATATGCCGGTCGATGTTTGACACATATGCCCATGATACGAGTAGCCCAGGTCTAATACGTCCATCATATTAGCTAGGTTATCAACCTGAGCAGTACACAGGCAGTACTCACCTTCATGTGAGCCGAAGTCATCCCCTCGCATTCTTTGAGCGAAGCTTCGTCTGAGAAATCCATATCGTCAGTTGTCGACTTAAGCCATGTTCAATGCCGACTCACTTGTAGGCATAGTGGCTGCTATATACTGTAGCGTCTCATCATCCAGTTGAGGTACATTCTTGTTCCTCGCCAATACCTACAGCCCTCACGTGAAAAGCTGCATCAGCTGACATGAAACGACGAGATTGGAAGACGAAGCTGACTTACGGATCCTCTCATCTTTTCCAACGCTTTCAAACAATTCTCGACCGGAGAGGCCGTACTACTCCTTTCAACCTCGATGACCTGTACTCTACTGGTAGCACCTTTAGGCACAATAGTATTACCGATTTCCTTTCTTGCCGTCTTTCGCCTTTTTACCGCCAGAGGTAAATCATCATCCCCTTCTATTTCTGTTGCATTTCCGTCGGCATCATCATCAATTTCGATTGGATCATCATCAGGTCGATAATTTTCATCATCGGTATCTCCCCAAGGTGAATTATCAAACTCTTCCGTCTCGGCCAGGATCTGTTGATGTGATCTCTTCCTAGAAATCGGGTTGGATAATTTACGGGCGAACGAGTCGATCTGAGCTTGATTTTTCGATCCAGACCCTTTAGATGCAGTCTTCTTGTTGGCTGGCTGTTTGCGTGGTGACGCTTGTCGGAAATCCATGTTGAGCTTTTTGGACCCATTCAGATATTTTCGAGCTTCTTTTCCCAGCTATAAGCCAGCCCTGAGTTCAGCTGACATAATCATTGTTAATGATGATAGATGGACAACTCACACGAATATATGCATTTGTCCAACCTGCTGCACTAGCCACGCAGAACTCCTCTAGAGCGCCTTCGATGACCAGAGTTTGAATTAACCTTTCACCCTCCTGTCTTGTCCATTCTTTGCCTATGCCGAACAGAGGATTCTGATCCAGACCTTTTCCTGAACTACCCTTGAATCCTCTAAAGCATTCAGCGGCGTTCACAATGGTTATTCGATCTTCTCTTTCGAAGGACTGTACCATCTTGATGACGTTCAATGCATCATCCGTCACATCCAATGTGGTATACACGCTCCGATCTCTCCCCAAGCAAACGTCGCATCCTTGGTTACAATTTCGAGGATCGAAGCTTTCATTGAAGAATGACAGTACTTGAGATCGTCGACAATCCGCTTTATTGTTACAGTATCGAAGGACCTCGTTCATCGAGGCTTTCTGTCTTTCTTTCTGAGGTCGAGTGAGATTCTGGTCTTGATCGATCTGATTAAGTACCTTTTTACCATCTCCCCAAGTATAGTCTATCAACATGACATACCCCATCAGCATGTTCCTATCTCATTATGACATCCTAACTCACATAGTATACAAGTGGAAGGATTCCCATCTCTTCCAGCTCGTCCTGTCTCCTGATAATAACCTTCCAACGATCTAGGTAGAGAGTGATGTATGACATATCGGACATCTGGTTTGTCTATACCCATTCCGAATGCTATAGTAGCGACTATCACTTCGAATTTGTGCTCTTGCCATCCTTCTTGGATTTTCCTCCTGTCCCCTTTACTCATACCAGCATGATAATGATGAGCTTCGATCTCATAATTATCTCGTAGTTGCTTTGCCAGGTTTTCGCATCCGTCTCGGGAGTTACAGTAGATGATCCCGGAGGCACGCTGACCTTGGGTTCGAATAAACGCTACTATCTCGTCTATCACTTTCTTGGTTTTTGGTCGGACCTCGTAATGCAGATTCGGTCGATTAAATGATTGTCGGAGTACAGAACAACCCTGTATACCTAAAGAGCGGATAATGTCTTCTTCCACTTTATTCTGAGCTGTAGCTGTCAATGCCATTATTGGTACACCAGGGTAATCTTTTCGTAAATCGCCCAGACGGAGATCTAACGGAAAAATCAGCAATATCCACTTGTCATCTTGCATGAAGAAACTTACAGTCAGCTCGAAACTAACACAGATAACGTCTATCAGCATGCTTCCACTGATTAGAATCCCATACGACTTACGTCATGTCCCCATTGACTGACACAATGCGCCTCATCGATCACGAATCTAGCCAATCTCCTCTTCTGCAATAAACTCCTAAGTATCGACTTGATATGTCCTCCCATAGTCAACATCTCCGGTGTGACATATACCACTCGAGTATAAGGCTCAGGTCTTGACAATTCTTCATGAGCCAAATTCTTATCCTTCTGTGTCATATCACCCGTGTAAGCTATAGCTGGTATGTTGAGATTGCATAAGTGCCGACTCTGGTCGTTGATCAGGGAGATGAGTGGTGAGACGACGAATGTTACTCCTCGAGTCTTCCCCTGTTGACAAACGGCGGGCAGTTGATCTGAGGATAGGGAAATTAGCCATGAACTGTTCAATATCCACAATTCACTTACATGTCAAACTCTTGCCACCTCCGGTCGGCATCAGAACGAATACTGGACATCATATGTCAGAAGGTTTCCCATATTGCATGGACCTGAACAACTCACCATCTTTACCTGCCATGGTCTCATTGATAGCTTCCTTTTGATGTTTCCTGAAGTTCGGCAATTTGAACATCTGTCTTAACTTATGTTCCACTTCCTTAGTCCATGGATATGTCTTTTCAACTTGTATCGTCCTTTGTTGCGGTGCTTGGACATTGGGTGGTTTGGGGGGAGAAGAGGGTGGACGAGGACCACCAAGTACCGATCGAGCTTGGGAAGCTACGACCCTCGGGGGTAATTGAGATGTTACCTGTATTGGAGACGAAAAAATCTCTTCTACAGCTAAATCCTCCATTTCAGCTATTGCTGCAGATTTGGACGGTGGTGGCTGAGGTGGTTGCTTCCGCTGAGAACGAGGAGGCGGGGTGATGGCTCGAGGAGGAGGTGACGAAGGTGGTATTAACATTTCTTCTGGATCATCTTCTTCACCGAATCCCTCTTCTGCCATAGCTATATCAAAATCATCATACTGAGGTGGCGGAGCAGGTGCTTTTCGGGGTCGAGAAGGTCCAGCTTGAGGTTGTTCAGTACGGTGCATGTTACCACTGGAAGTTTTATGAAAAAGAGGAATTGAATCCCCATCATCACTTGATAACCCTTTTGACCGATTCTCCTTGAAGTCTCCTAAAACCGCTCGCGAGCTGTCTGAACCTATCGTATCGGGGGTGGGATAATCTCTTGGTGGTACGGATGGACATGTTGAGCCTGAAGATTGAGGAGGGATGGTCTTTTGAGCAGGAACGGCAGATGGAGATGAGGTACGAGCGGTCATCTCAGCTTTGAGTGCATTGATTTTCTTGTTGATAAATTCGCTAGCACATTCTCGTCAGCGTCTCGATACTGACAATCCGGCCGCTTGAGACTCACATGCTTTCATCGATAAATTCATCCCCATCTTCATCACCCTGACCCATGAGAATAGCCATCTTCTTATCTTTTAGTACATCCTTATCCTCCAGCAGCTTGACGATCTCAGCGGCAACCTTTTCGTTTGACCACTGTATTCATGACACAATCAATTAGCTTGCTCTAGATGTTAAGCCGCAGCACTTACAGAAGCAAATTTAGATGGTCTAGCTCCACTTCCAACAGCATTCCCTCCAGGAGTATTATCTTTCCCCTTGCCTTTGCCTAACATCCCCATCGGCGATCCGACCGTCGAAGAGGGAGTCATGAGATGACTTGATTGTGGTTTCGCCATGGTTGACCGAGAGGTATCGACATTGAACGTAGAGAAAGAGGGAGTGCCATTCAAAATCGAACGGGAAGCAAGCGAGATAGCTACAAGGTCCATCAGTCTAAGGATAATATCGGAGTTGGGAAGTGAGATATAGGTGGCAATTGAAATGAAAATAATCACGCACTTTGACTCTGTTTCACCCCCGGCATATTGAGTATCTGCTGTTCCGTCGTAGGTGTAGATCGAGATGAAGAAGATGCAGGTGGTCGAGCAAGTTTGAATATACCCTGAATGCCTCACGTTAGCTCAGTCAAGGAGATGGCGTAAAAGATTGATCAGCTCACAGGGGTCCTAACGCCATCACTTTTCGAACTTCCCGCTACTGCGCTTGAGCTTGTCGGCGAAGCTCTTTTCCCCTGTGTCCGAGCCATGATCTCCTGAAGATTATTGCGGGGGGTGGACATGGTGCTTGTATGTTGAGTTTCACTGTTGAATCATGTTTATAGCTGATTATAGGATGTTAGGTTGACTGAGAAAGAAGAACGAAATCACAAAATCAAATCAAAATGGATTGATCCGACGCGTCAAAACACCAGAGCCCATACAATCAATCAACATTACTGAGTAGTCTCGATATTATTCTATATACGCCACCCCTTTTGGTCATTCCGATATATGTGAGTGGATCAAACAATGTGAGAACGTAACAATGTAAACCGTTCAAAAGTTGAAAGCTGAGATCCGAGGTCGTCCTCGATACTACAGCTATTGATGCTGATACGTCTTCAAATTCGTTGAAACCCATTCACATCCACATCAACCCAATTGGTACTTAACACCCCGCTTTCGCTACTTGCCACTCGCAGACACGCCTTGAGCACCAGTACAGCCTTCGCCGACGCTCTGACCGAAAGATCATCAACAAGCGATACTTTGACATCTTCCGACCATGCCTTACCATCCCAATCATATATTCAAAGGCGTAGTGACGAAAGCAGGTGTGATGAGGAAGACAGTGACGGTGACGGTAAGTACATCCCATACCATAACATACCTCTTCGGTACGCTTTTTACTAATTTGACCAATCCTAACCACAGGTCGAACGTATATTTGAACATCCAAAGATATTAAAGGAAATTAAGAGGCATAAAAAGTATCTAGTTCATGACGAGGGAGAGGGTGAGTCTTTATAGTCATATAAACTCGTCAACTCATCTGTCTATATATACATGTATTGACATTGTCTTGTAATCTTACATATAGTCGCTAAAGTAGACGACAAAGTAACTATCATTCACGGTCCACGCACATCCAAAACGAAATCATTCAGGTTACAATCGATAGACGGACGAGATACGAGGAAATACCCTGACGATCCCATACCTCAGATAATATCTGAGCCGCATATAAGGTTGAGGAAGCAGAAGAAAATGGGTGTGTTGGAAGCTTTGAACGAAGTGAGAAGTGAAGGAGCGAAGGTGGCTAGTCCATAGATGTGTCAAAGTGTATGGATATTTTGGGTTTGCATTAGGTCGAACTAGATGTTATCGGTCGAGAGAGTCAAGAGTATCTTCTTTTCCTGTGCACTAACGTGAGTACGACTAATTGACTAGTCCAACTACAGCACTTGTTCTGCTTAATGGACACCAATCTCTTTTTTCGAACGATCTGAAAATCTTTACAGCCTATCATCACTAAATCAAAATCACATTCTGTCATATCTGACAAAGGTCAACATACACTCATGCAAGACAACTCAAAACCTTTTCGTTATATCCTATTTCTCACTTCAATCAAAAACAATCTCACTCTTCTTCTCACCCCTAAACCTGCCCACAAAAACCCTTTCCGTCCCCGATGTCTTCCCTCTAATCAAAGTAGTAAATTTCGACCCAAATACCCATGTCCCGAGCCATCCGAAACTCGTCATTCCCGCACCTTCATTGGGACCTAAGGGAAGGTCCTGTCCAATCGCATCGAGTCATAAATCAGTTCACACATCGTCAGATAGCAATGTTTTTCAGAGGGATACTTACAAGATGTGAGATTGGGCCTGCACTATATTTACTTAATGGTTTCTCTTTGATTTCGTTCATTATACTAAAAAGCACATCACACAAGAGATTCCGAAGAAGAAGACTTTAGCTCTGGAAAAGATTCGATTAATAGTCAAATGAACCAAAGCTACGCTTACTTGGTTGCTGCCTTTTGTGCATTCACGATCGCCGTCCTAGCGATTTTGAAACCGGGACTTGAACATACATCTCCCAAAGCATAATATCTTCCTTTACTGAAAATAGATTCTCCTGGATTATTTGTTGTTACCTACAGGATGAGATAGCATTGTTTACTTAGATTTCCTTTGGAAAGAGTATAAGAAGCAAGAAAACTTACTTTTAGATACTCGTCAACTCTAATGAGTTCACCGTCCAAAGCACCCTCATCGACATCTCGGACGAGTTTCGAATTGGGTTTCATCCCGCATCCAGGATAAACATAATCTGCCTCTAGGCTTTTACCGCTCGTCAATTTGAGTGTGACGAGAGAAGGTTGTAAGCAGAATTGACCATTCCATGCTTTTGGTGGATTCCCTTGAATTTCGCTTTCATTGGGGATCTGACCTTCCTCAGAATTTTCACGGGCATTTTCGATTTGTCCGTATTTACTATCTTCCTCGTCTTTTACTTCTTTTGGGAGATACTGAGAAGTACGAGGAGGTATGATTACTCTATCATTCAAAATGACTTTTATACCCAATTTATCACATATCTTCTTCAACTCTACTGATAATCTAGGATCAGTAGGTGGAGAAGAGTAATTTCCAACTTCCTTACCACCCTTTTGGACTTTCCCTTGGATCTCATCCGGTGGTGTAGGTGAAAGTAATCCATAAGCTTTATGAACCAGGGTAACTGATTTATCAGGATGATGAGCGGCAATTTCCTATATACGTCCAATCAATTTACGTCAGTACTTGATATTGGCGTCGATTCTCCTAGGTTATGATTATTATTCAACTTACACCTGCAATTTCAACTCCTACCGCGCCACCCCCTACAATTACCACTTTCTTAGCTTCCTCTACATCCCTCTGGGCAGCTTTAAGCGATTCGATAAATTCTGTTTCTGTCTGGTTCCATCCTGGCATCGTGGGGAGGGGTTGCGATGCTCCCGTAGCAATGACACATCGCTAGTTGATGATACTCCAATGTCAGCATATCACTTCATGTTTCAAAGAAAAGTCCCAAGTCCTGCATGTGTAAAGGATATAAACTCACAAAGAAAGGTATTTCATTGGACCCCTCGAACGGTCTTTCCAATACCACCGAGCTCTCTTTAAGTGACATCACCTTGTTAGGAGCTAAGACCTGATGGGGTGTCCCTCTCTTGAATATTCGGTCAGTCGTAAGGGGTATAGTAAGTTTATCTTCCCATCCTACGTGAACTCAACATATCCTTCATCAACACACTTGTCCAGAAAACCGTGTGGCGGCTACTTGCCTGGAGTCACAACCGCTCTTAGTATGGTGATAGGCCACCAAGCGAAACTTCTCGCATCGATTAACAAGATCCGATATTTGGGAGGTAAGTTGGTTGAAAGATGATTGGCAGCTTCATGTCCTGCTATTGAAGCTATGCGAATATAGAGTGTACAGCACAATTCAGTTTCTGGAACTGAAGTACCAAGCCCTCGACAGAAGACTGTGAAGAAGTTTAGAAACCTACCACCTATAATTACTATGTTCTTCAACTCTTGTTGATCTACTGTCATGGTATTACCGTACTGTAATCCGACCGATTTTGTACAATGCTACCATCGATAGCGATCGATCATTGCTCGTCCCATATTTATATGTATATCCACGAACAAAGGCAAGTACGAAATGCGAACGCCTTCGCTCTTCCCTCGGCACGACCATGGGAATTGCATGTTCATGGCCCAATGAAGGAAGATTTGACTCGGATGGTACGACGAACAAGACTGGCGCCGACGGTAACCGATAAACTTGGGAGTTATCTGATAAAGCGATTCATTCACCTTTCGGCCGACTGTCTCAATGACAGACTTCGTATCTCCGCCACCGCCGATGCGAGTATGATGCGAGTATATCTGAAGTGAGCAGGAGAGACAAATGCATGTATGCAATATAGTAACATACAAAGGGTACTTGAACTGATGCGTGTATATGAATGCCTATGTGTATTCAATGATAGAGATATAAAGATGATTAAGAGATATTTCAAGTATAATAGTTACGTGTATATGTACAAAGATAATCGACTGATCATACAACTGGCTACTGAATCGATTTTATTTCTTAAACAAACCTCATTGTCCGTTTCCCATGACCCTCAATCTTCCCATTACATCACTGTATGCAACAGTCACTCTTACTCTCTCTCGATCTCACATGTCCTCCTCCCGTTTTGGAAGAGGTTTCCGAAATATTATTCATCTGTCCTACTAATGCTAAATTCTCAGCAGTCAACTCGACCGGTGCCCCTGCGCCGTTGGCATAGTTATAAGGGAAGGGCATAGCACTAGGTGTGGATTCACCAAGTTCGAAATGTACACCACTTCTCCTCTTAGCTTCATTCAGATCATTGTCATATTCCGTCATATTACTATACATCGAAGATCGATGATGATCTTGTAGGTTGAAACTCGTGGACCTCGATGTTGGCAGTGGCTGTTGTTGGGAATCCAAACTGGGTCTACTGATGTTACCATTCCCGTATATACCAGGTTTACGTCTTGTCTCACCACCGGTCGCATTTAGATCAAGCTGTGATGGATTCGACGTTCCAGCGGAATGTAATCCACCTCGAGATTTCGATCTGATAATTCCATTCAAGAATTTGGCTGGTAAAGCCGTCAATGGAGTCCCTCCTTCCCGATTCTCGAAACTGAAACTGGGTTGAGGCGATGCCATCCGTGGTGGTGAGAGGGATTGAAGAATTTCCTGTTGGCGAGTGAATAAGGCCATTTGCTCGTGTATGTCACATCGGGGTGATGCTTTTGATGCGCAGGAGGTATGAGCAATCAAGCCACAATCTTGGCATAGAACTCCACTTTTCTTGACGTCGATTAGACAAACTCGACATGGGATGGCTAGTGATTTAGAGGGGATCAGGTCAAGGAATACCCCGCAGTCCAGTGAGCTTACTCACCTTTACCGAAAGAAGTCTTGATGAGAACATGACTTTTATCTGGCCCACTGCCATCTCTAGCATGAGAACTTGCCATACTATGTCTGTGCGGTCTACCATCCATAGCCCCATCAAGAGAAGGACTCGGGTTGCCATTGTCGAACAGCCTCTGACTGTCTACTCGTCGAAGATCCATACTGACTCGTCGTAGAAATGGTACACTATCTTGAGCTCGAAGTGCCTGCTATCGGAACTAGTCAGCTTGGTCTACGAATAGGATATTCTGCGAAGCTTACAAGTTCTGGATTCAGTCCCTTGACCCAAGGGTGTTCAAATAGCATTACAGCGGGAGGCCGAGCATGGGGATCTTTAATAAAGCACAATTTAAGGAAGTCCATCAAAGCATCTGATACACCTTCAGGAAGTGGTGGCATTTCATCCTCTACAATTCGGAAAAGGACTGTAACAGATTGGTCAGCTGAAAGGACTTCGCTATATTGACAGCTGACTTACCCGTCATACTATTGGTGATCTCGGAGTAAGGCGGTTTACCAGTCAATAGCTCAATGACTGTGCATCCAAGGGACCATATATCCGAGGCAAAGGAGGCACCAGCGAGTGATATGACTTCAGGGGCCACTAAAATCCCACTCATCAGTATAACAAGAGGATACAGAATCTGGCTGTACTCACTCCAGTTCGGTGTACCTGCAACTTCCGATACTCTCTTCTTCCCTCCCTCCTTCCCAGCCGTTTTCGCATCCTGCTTGATATTTTCTACAGCTTTCATATTAAGCGAAACACCAAAATCTGACAGTTTAACATTGCCATTCTTCGTTGAGAGGATATTGGCAGCTTTCAAATCGCAATGTACAACACCTTGAGAGTGAAGGTAATCCAACCCTTCCAAGATCTTCGCTACATACGATGAGACTAAACGTTCGTTGAAATTACCGAAAGACTTTAGTGTCTGACCAAGAGATCCGTTCTCGACAAATCTGCACATCGAACAAGTGTGTCAGTCAGAATTGGACATCTCCACAGAAATCACTTACTCAAGCACAATGTTCAAGTACTCTTCATCCCTTGACATACCCTCGTACTTTACGATACTAGGGTGCGATAGTCGTTTGAGCAATTCCACTTCTTTCATCACGTCTGTGACTTCATCTTCCCTCATTCCATGTAGCCTGATCCGCTTTATAGCCACCATCTGACCAGTACTGAGATTCAGTGAACGATAGACAGAACCGAATTGACCTCGACCGATACAGTTACCAAGTTGCTATACCGAGACATACTATTAGCGTGACCTCCGACTGTTCATTGATATCCAATCACTTACATATTTGACGACTGGACACCCAGGCTCTCTGAACTCCATCACCTGAAGAGATTGGCTAGCTCTCACCGCACTCTGACTTGAGTTCTCCCTGTAAAGCGACGGTGATCTCTCCATTCCCGAAACAGGTAGGTTGACCATACTGTTGATACGTATTTGCAAAGGTCTGGATGATTCCTCAGTGGAGACTGATATATCTCTTCCATGTTGATGGATTTTGCTTCGAGGATTTCCATCCGACTGTCTGCGTTCCGCTTTGTCCGTTGGACGGGTCTGCGCTGATCCTACCGCAGGCTGATACGCATTCAGGGAAGTGGTCCGGATCATGTAAGAAGGGTTGGATACCGATGGCGAAGGGGGGAAAACAGTACCGGTAGGACTCGTAAGGTTGGATGCGGGAGAGGCTGATCGTTTGGGCAAATAGACTTTACCGTTCGAGCTAAGCCTTCGTAAGGCAGAAGGACGAGATCCATCATTAGACATAGCTACCGAAGTACCATTCGAGCTGACTTCTTCCTCTTCCACCACTCTATTGACATCCGGTCGACCAATCTCAATGCTCATTCCTCTTCGCGCCAAAGGTCTTCTTCCTGGACTAGTCTCTATTCTCGTAGGAGGATCAGCGGCGGTCTTGTTCCCTTCTAGCGCAGCTAGTGAATTGGAAAGAGCTGTGTTCCTAGCTTCTTCACTTGCTCGACCTAAGCCTTCCGGACTATCTTTCACTGCTCTCCTCAGATCTTCAGGTAGATCCTCGCTGCTTAGCAGCGTACCTATGATCTTCTGCCTAGCGTCCTGTAACTTCTTCTCACTAGCTCTACGTTCTCGTAATTGATGCATCATCGCTTCATCTTCGATGTCTTCAGTCAAGTCGATAGCATTCGCATGATCACCTCCTAGAACGGTAGCGACGGAGTATGCAGCGCTCGAACGACTGTATGCTGAAGAAGTAACTCTTGATCCAGCACTGATCAAACTTGGAGTCCTTTCCCTAGAATGGGAGATCAGCGGGACCGGACTCTGAGGTGGATTTTCACTCCGAGGAGAAGAAGGTTCGTTGTCGGCGAAAGACACGGATACGCGAGAGCCTGTTGTATTTCTAGGTCGAAGGGATGGTCGAATCTGAAGATTGCCCGTTCTAGTGACAGGAGTGATACTTCGAGAAGAGGGGGAAGAGGTGGGTGATTTCGGTCTGACAGGTGATATGTTTGGCTGTGTTGACGCTCGTGATAGAGGTGTGCGTTTGATAGCTGGTGATTCGGATGCTGCAGGTGGCAAAGCAAAGGTCGAAGTGGTTGGTGTCTTGAATGATGAAGGATCATCCAACTCTACAGCAGCTTTTGCATTTGTAGCAATCTGCAGCTTGGTGTGTAGCTCATTCTGACTGTCATTCGAGCCTTGTCGATCCATGCTGATCCCGTCGGGGAAAGGTTTTGGTGAAACAATATTCCTGTCAATTGATAACCGCTTGGATGGGGAGGACAGGTCGACTGAAGCTCGTCGAGGACTAGTAGGCGGACTGCGAGGAGGTGAAGTGGTAGTTGCAGCAGCTCTCGGAGGAGGTCGACTATTGCTTCTTGAGCCGGGTCTGGAGTTCTTGGGCGATTTGGCACGAGAGACGCCTGCTGCAGCGGGTCCAGCGAGTCTTGCTAGAGCGATGACAGTCTGCGCGACTCGACCGATGCTGGATTCGGAACCCTCTTGCAGATCCGCCAAGCCGAATATATCAGTATCGGGTAATCCGACAGTCTGGCAAGCTGTGATGAACCGTGTGAGATTAGTTGCTCGGAGTATTCCATCTTCTGTGACGTTCAGGCGGGGTATATGGGAGGGTTGAGCAGGGAAGAGGTCATTGAGCAGACTTTGTAGATTTTTTTCAATATCAGCGATTTTATAGAATTGATGGAGGAATCAGGACTCACAAGCAGAGCAAGATACCATCCTTCATAGCTTCCATCCAAGCTTTCCTTTCCCTCTCTTTAGCTCTATCCCCCACATACACCAGTCTGACCTTGGCTTCCGTAGATCCGATCGCTGGACTCTCCGATATCGTAGTGGAAGATGGGGTACTGGCCAAGGTATTTGCTGCTCTGACCCAGTCTGCTCCCCAGGCCTTTTCCATCCTAGCCAAAGCTGTCAACCTTTCATCTGCTATTCGCCTCATCTCTAAATTCTTATTATTCTGCACAAAAGCTGACCCCTTGATGATAGGTGTGAGGGATTTGACGATAAAGGTTGTCGACAGACGCAATAAGTAATGTTCACGTGATAGGATGGAAGTTGGCGACGAGTCATGTCGGGCGTGTGTAGGCACAGGAGGCGGAGGCATCGAGTTCGAAGAAGTTGTTCGAGCTGGAGCAGCTGGACTCGTAGAGGTAGCGTGAGTTGGCCTGATTGGGTCCGATTTGGATTGTTGCATAGGAGGTGCGCTGATAGGTGTAGGGGGTAGTGGGACAGTATGAGTGGGTCTTTTAGGTTCTATCGGTGATTTTGACTGGGGGAGAACCTTCATAGTGGTGTTGTCGGGATTTGGTCGAATGGCTGATTGACGAGAAGGGGTTCGAGGCGGGGAGATCTGCTGCCAAGTCCCATTACTATCTGCTGGTGAAGGTCTGTGATTTTGGGGTGTGGACACCGGTCCAACGTCGCTTGTGCGATCCCGAGGAGTAGCTTTGATAGTCTTGTGGTCATCCGTAGGTTGTCGCCTTATCGGAGCAGCTACTGACGTAGATTTATGACGTGTAGTCGATTGGAAAAGGTTGGATAATGTGTGCTTATGACCTTTCCTAGCTCTTTCCTCTCCTCCTTTCCTAGCCGTCTTGTCATCATCTTCATCCTGTACTAGAGTTGCAAGAGCTGATGTTGACATTGAGCCTCTTGACAATGATGGCGGTTGCCATTTCCCATCATCTCCTTTCTGCATAGCTGGTAGAGCTGTAGGATTGAACCTGATCTGCCGCTGTGTTCTCTCGGTAGGTGTCACAGGTCTAATCCTCCCCAGCTCCTTCTCCATACGTTGACGACCTGACGTGACTTCTGACGACAGCGTCCTCTGATTTGCTTTAGCCGTTCCATCTTTGCTGACTCCAGTCCTTAGACCTGTCCTTCCTTGAGTGGTGATTGGTGGTGATTTCGATGATGTCCCTACTCTCGCTGTGTCATTAATGAAGGATCTCAACCTTGATCGGGAAGGAGGTAGTTCCGGTGGTTCAGGCGACATAGTTTTCGTTCGAGAGAAGAAACCTTTGATCCCTCTTCCACCAGTCTGTATCGGGGCAGGCGGTGCCCCTCTGGAGGAAGAGGCATGCGGTTGCTGTTGTGGCATGATACTGGTGGTAGAGATCGGATGGAGGAGATGAGGTGGTGATTGGATTTGAGCGGTAGCGATCATTGATCAATTGCGTAAGTGCTAAATGCGATGATCAGGGAGAAGCTCGTTGAAAATTACTGATACCGATGCGAAGGGACGGAAAGATACAGTGCTGTAGGAGAGTAGGGTACAATTGACACTGACCCATCAATAGTTAATCAGCATGACTGGCCCTACACTAGACTACACGCTGGTTCCTTTGAGCCACGACCTGCCCTATGGACGATATGGTATCGATAGATCTTTTCACTCACCGATCGACAATGTAAAATCTGATACAGTACAATTAAACGGATGAAAAGCGTCCTGAACTTCGGTCGCGACGCTTGATGGTAGAGTAGATGAAACGGTTATGGATATAAGGGACAATAGTAATGTAACAATGATCTATCATTCGTGATGTAGAGGTCAGTTCTCGAGACTTTCGCCACCCAGACCATATCCATCATTCCCTCTCTCAGCTCGAGAAAAGGTATCAGGATGTTGAGATATAGCCCTTTTTGGTTGTTTGTCAAGACTGGTTCTGCCGTAGAGCAAGAGCAAAGCCTTTATACGCTTCAGCCACCGAAAGGATGGCAGCTGATCCTGGGTTGATTTCGCCAACACCAGGGAGGAGGAAGATATCAGGTTAGGGAGTGGGAATGATAGGAGAATAGTGAGGAAGTGGAATGACTAAAATTGCATAGAGAGGCGAGAGACTGTGGATGGCCTAGTGTAGCAATTCTTACGTCGATCAAATCCCGACCAGCATGTTATCCACGCATTTTTTCCACTTTGGCTCCCCATCCTTTGAACTAGTCTAGTCTCCCATCAAAACGACCACGACGACCCGAAAGAGTTGAGACACTCACTATGAAAGACTGACTGACTATACACAATGTGAATGTTGGCTACAAACTTCGCTTTCTATCTTCTTATGATACAGGTTGGTGAGGTCGACTAGCGAGTGAAGTATGGGAATGACGTTTGTAGGAATAGGTCTTTGCGGTGTCAAATCCAAGCAAGAGCCAAAGCCGATCAATGCGATACTGGTTGAAGATCGATGCGGATGCTTGGAACAATTGACACAGGTACCATCAATAACTCATCAGACCCTCCATCATCCACTCGAAACTCACCTTCTCACGCTAATCACAGATAGTTTAGCCTACAGTATCCCCTCCTCTCCAACGTCCTACACTACACTTCTATCGGATTGGATTGGGAGCGAGATTGACGAAGGATCGACTACTATGACATGGTCGATGAATCTGCGATCAGTCAACGTCCATCCGTCGAACATGTTTTCAACGTCATCATCAAACGCATCAATCTTCCGTTTCTTGCAAAGTGATATGGCTACACACACACTGCCTTTCTCATTCGGGTCTTATCACTCCGACCACATCCGTAACCGTATATCCGTGATGGACGCTCGATTGAGGGGTATGTAATCGTATGTGTTTTACAAGGTCAGGCGCGTACTCACAGCTTTTTAATCCTTGATGGTTATTCTCCTTGAAACGGTCTACACATGCCATACACGAATGGTCCCTTTCCTTCACTTTGATCTATTACTGCGCACGTCCTACTATGACGATGACGGCTTGTCTGTGGAAGAGTATCAGCAAAGAAGCAAGTTTACAAAACGTTGAACAAACAAGTGCACTGACCAGTCGTATCCCTTGCTCTGTCCTGTGCTGTTCCTTCGTACCTCGTTATCGATGAACAGACTGTTACGCTACGAGGTAGGTACCGATCGATTCTAATTTCCTTTTTACCGTATCCATCTAACTCTTCTTTGTTCTTAGCCATTCCTAATGAGAATGCAGAATTTTGAAGATCTCAAATCAACTCCAAACATAGCATTTGGTAGGGTGGACAATTGGACGGCTTTGTTTGTAAATTCGCATGTTTGGTCTGTACTACATTATCAAGAAGTCAATCCGTTGTCGATCAGTCATTCATTGAAAAAGAAAAGCATGATTGAATTGATTGGGTTGGTTATGATCCAGTTCAGCCCAATTTCATATGACGTTTGGATTTTCTAATGTTTATCTGTTTGCTATATTTTTCTCATTCAAATTCGCTCCACTCTCATTCTGTAGAGAGATGTGTCCGCAAGAACCATCTATACAGCTGATGCTTGCCATAATTTCTTGAGATCTTTCCATAGCCCATCCCTCCCATCCATTGAAGTATAGTCTACGTTTCCATCTCACATGATGTTCATTCACCATTTTACGATATCCGAGTGATGGTTTCTGAATGGATGATAGCGGATCATGTGCACGGGAGAGAATCATCACATATTGCCGAGTCAATCACATTGATGGATCTGGTGCATAGTTATGTGCGCGAAGTCGCTGCGATGGCGTTGTGGAGATATGATTGTTGGCAAGATGATGATATAGTATATCGAACGATGCCGAGGTGATCAGTCGAAACGAGCGCACTCAAAGATGAACCTTGACGCTGGAAGTCGAATGTTAGGTTAACCTTTGGGACCTTAGTCAAGCTAAAAAAATCCAGTTGTTTGCTCATCATGTTTATCTTATGTGGCAATACATTAGTAACCACTACATTACGACTCTGGTCATATCCACAAAGGATTGAGCCGTGACTCTCACTCAAGAGCATACAATATGAATATCTGCCTTCGTGCATCTTGCATGCATGAGAACATGGCTAACACTCTGTTTCCTCGGCTGCTTTTGAAAAGGGAAGGATGGACTCGGACTGAACCGTTCCCTCAATGTTACTGCCGTTTGGTACCATAAGGACTGTTGATCATCACTTATCGTCAACTATAAGTTTTCTCTCATACCTCGACTTGAGTAAAGTATCATATACCCTTTGATCATTCTCTCCTATGGGTCAAGACAATAGATAAGACTCACATGACGTGATCATACATGAGCGTAGCTCGACTCCGACGGAAGGTGGCTATGTATTTGAACATGGACTAATCTGACCGAGGCGATTGATCGACTGTATTTTCTCCCTGGAAAATCTAATTTTATGAATAACTTATAATGATTATCTAAGTGAGCTGAAATTACATTCTTATCAATCCAGCATTCCGATGGAAGATACATAAATCCCGATTGATAATCCTTGCGAACACCAACTCTTACTTACGAGTGATCTCGATCGGTCGGAACATGACCGACGGTCTCGAGTGAAAGGCATAAAATGATCAATCGTTCTTTGGAACTCTTCGTACATACGTATATATATATATATAGAAGGTACTCGCTCTCTTCACTGATATCGTATTTCAGATATCAATGGTTGGAGTTGATCATATTTTCACCAATCATAGTACTACAGTATTAGCGATCAGGAATAATGGTCAATCAAGATTTCAAGAATATAGTGATAATTGGAGGTAGACTCTCCGCTCATTGCCACATTTCTCGAAACTCATCTGAACTGATTCTTTCCAAAACATAGCTTCGGGTGCAGGACATGCACTGGTCAACGAACTCATCACCACCCTCCCAGGGGGATATCGAATTCTGTTGATAGATGCCCTGGAATACTCGTTCTTCCCTATTGCAGCCCTCAGAGCAGCTGT
Organism: Kwoniella mangroviensis CBS 8507; assembly: GCF_000507465.2. Taxonomy (NCBI): domain Eukaryota; kingdom Fungi; phylum Basidiomycota; class Tremellomycetes; order Tremellales; family Cryptococcaceae; genus Kwoniella; species Kwoniella mangrovensis. Next base: position 3,378,610 of record NW_027062534.1, on the reverse strand, counting down.
CGTTCCAGGTAAATATCGTCAAGGCACAGTCCATCACCTTATTGCATCGTCACTGTACGATATGCTTGATGTTCAGTACAACGCATGTTACTGACGGTTGAATATGTATACATGTAGGATGGGAAGAGAAGGTAGTCTTACCTCTTAAAACATCTACTGTCTTCCCTTTTGGATCGATTCATAAGGTAATAGCTCCCAATAAAGTTATCGAGTTGAAAAAGGATTCGATCATGTTGGAAAAACCTTTTGAAGGATCTACCGAAGTTCCATTCTATGTGAGTACCCATAGTATACAAAGAAGATGGAGTGATTCACCGATTTCAATGTTGTCCTTTTGTAGAAAGCTATCATAGCTACTGGATCGATTCAACCTTCACCGATGCGACCTTCTGGAGACTGGCGTGATATCAACGATTATCTCGAAGCGCTTCGAAAGAGTCAAGAGGAAATCAAGCGAGCTGAAAGTATCGTTATCGTAGGAGGAGGTACAGTGGGAGTTGAATTTGCAGGAGTGAGTGAACTTCGATTCGGGGGACATATCACCAATAATATATTGTTACTGTTGTCCACAGCTAATCTTTTGTACGTTTATGTTCATGCTCATAGGAAGTAAGGGCTTTATACCCCTCTAAAGAAATTACTCTCATCCACAATCGATCGACTCTCCTCACTCGTCTTACAGAGGATCAACCAGATGGTAATAAAGAAATACCAAATTCATATATATCTCCACCTACTCATCTGAAATTAGCCAAATCGTTGACTCAACTTGTAGAAAAACAAAATATAAATTTGATTTTGGATGATAAAGTTATCATCCCATCCGAAGAATCCAATTCTACCATTTCCAATTCGAATTCAAATTCTGAAGAATGGAATGGATCATTTGGTTTACAAGATTCTCTTAGAGATATCAGAACGGAGAATGGTCAAGTTATCAAAGGAGATTATATCTTTTTGAGTATTGGTAATAAACCGAATTCCCTTTTAGTCCAGATTGCCGATAAGGACGCGGTCGAGAGTAAAAGCGGCTTGGTCAAAGTTGATAAATATTTGAAAGTAAGTGAGATTGCCTATTATCAATAATGCTCTTGTTGTTTGGATGATGGATGATTGATGATTGATGATTGACGATTGATGATTGACGATACCTTTTTTGTCCTTGTGCTTGTTCGCATAGGTTCAATCTGATATCCTTGGTCGTGAGGACTATTACGCGATCGGAGATGTATCAAACGTACCAGGTTTGAAAACTTTATATCTCGCTTTCCTCCAAGCGAAATCAGCCGCTGTCAAGTTAGTACTGTACTATATTGTCTTGTAATGTCCAGAGAGGGGATCAACTAACCCTATATCTACTGTACATAGTCTCGTAAACGAAATCCATAATAAACCTTTGGTAACTTACAACCCGGGTACTTTCGGTGGATTAGTAAGTCATCTCGATTTAGTTTAATTGTATACAGCTATGCTGATGAACGTTCCCACCACGACCAGTTCGTGCCGTTCGGTCCTGAGTTAGGAGCAGCCTCGATCACCATCCCATATCTCGGTACATGGACGGTAGGTAGTGGTATGGTGAGTATGGTCAAGGGTAAGAAATTGCTTTTGGATAAGTGGGTGGGGTCTTGGAAGGGAGAAGAGAAGGTTGAAATACCTATCTAATATTCTAGAGAGAGATTTAATCAGTACGGTAGATTCTGTAAATCTGTGATGTAATATGTATTAATGATCCGTCCGATGTGTATATCAAATGTGGTAGTGATAAACATTTCACGCATATCCATCCTAAACTATACCTGTATATCCTCATCAAACTTCAACAACTCCTTCGTCCTCTCATCGACCGTCCCATCATATTTCCAAGCATGAAACTTATGATTCAGATCGTTTCTTGCATTTATCCCCAAACCACTTCCTGAAAACCCACCTCCGTGTGATCTATCAAATACGTAGAAAACCTCCTTTACCCTCGAATGAAGTAAGGCCATACAGCACATCACACATGGTTCGTGCGTTATGAACAAGCTCAGCGAAGTCAGGAGGTAATCCGCTCCATTCCTTGTTGGTGTAATTTCAGTAAATGGAGGGATCGTTCTGAGGTATGCGATAAACTTGATACAATTCAGGGCGGAATGTCGTAATGGATGATTATCAGATACTCTCGTATCGTTACTTGAAGCTCTCAGACCTTCTGTAGGAGGTATAAAACCTTCTTCTTTCTTCGGCCAGAAATGTGATGGTTGAGCTGTACAATAGGCCGCAATTGGTAGTTCACCTTTGGATTTGGCTTCCAGTGCCAAGGAGAGCACTCGCTTGATGCCCGATGTGACCCATGCTTTGCGTCCTATAGGCCAATCCCAGGAATCGATAGGTATAACAGGTGTAGGTTGGAATGAGACGGGCCATATATGTGATTTCACCTTCATCTGTTCCTGTGTCCTGGCAATGGAGGAAGGGACGATGTGCACTGCGGGGGTGAGATGGGAGAGAGTGGGGGAGTAAGAGGCCATGATGGTTTGTAAGGTTGATTGTTCATATTCTGTGACCATGGCAAGGACAATTCGGCAGATTTCTGTCATAAATAACAAGGGTCTGTCAGTGACTATGTCAACGAGGCTTTCAGAAGCAAAGCAAAGCGATAGAGCGGAAGGAAAGCAAGGGGGATGACATGTTTCACTTCATGACAAATCAGATCGATGTTGATATGCGGAAACTCACCTTGATCATTTTCTTTCCTTCTACATACTCGCTTAAGATGCCGCAGCCGTTCGTCCGTCGCTGTCAGCTCTTTCGAAAAGCTACCATATCACACGATCAAGTTCATGTCATTGGATGGTATCATACGGGGACGTCTAGCTACCAACTTACTCAAGAGCCGTGCGCGTCAACCTGGGATCCGTGAATTCCAATGTCCAGATTTCCACTATTCGCAATCGATAAGATGATCGTCAGCACCATTTTGAGCTGTACACTTTGCGAGCTGGACTGTAAACTTACTTGTCCCATCTTGATCCACTTCATCTTCCCTCTCCGCAGGTCCCTTGATCCTTATAAACTCTGCAAACTCATCTTCCCTCCCTTCTCCAGTGGGATAAGGAGCAGTATCCGTCCAATATTCTTCATCCCAATCTAATTCATCCGTCAATTCCATATACCTCCCATCAATTGATTTCGGATCGGTCTTAGTAGAATGTAGAGGTGGTGGCAAGCTCGTGATTATTCCAGAGGAAGCTTCGGGATATATAGATGATGAAGAAGGTGTAGATGTTCTAGATGATGTTGCAGAAGCAGGCGTGCTGGTACTTGGACCTGCAATTGCATTATTTGAAAAAGGTATAGGTTGAGGAGAAATCAGATTAGAGGTAGGGGTGTATTTCTTTTTGCGTTTGATCAATTGACCATTTACATCCCTAACTTGAGAAGCTTCTAACCTCCTTTCCCGTTCTTTCTTCTGAGCGATCCCATCTTCATTTACTAAATCTTCTTCATCCAGATCGATCTTTGAGAAAAATCCCTCCATACCTTCTTCTTCTTCTTCTTCTTCCGAGGAAACCATTTCGTCTTGACTATTTGTTGGGTTGACGGCCTGATCCGATTTGACAAACCACAATTTCGATTCATCCGCGGAATAACATATACATAACTCTTCTCCCTTTTCTATTTTTTTAGTCGTGATGAACTTTATCGTTGAATTTGAGAATTGTCGTATGAAATTTACGTTTGGTGAGGAAGAATGATTGAATAGTGATGCTATTTTCCAGATTAGAAAAAGAGGATAAAGAGTCAGCGTCGAGGTCACATTGTTTATGTCTCATATGGCTGATCAGTGGAACGATGGAACGATGAATACAGTGATGGTAGAATGGAGTGGAATGAATATGGAGTGGTAGTGCGTATATTTGGAGTGATTCCGCCTCAAATACCAAAGAGTCTGGAACTGCCAACTTGCATGGCATGGTCTCCCCCACTTTGATGGTGATGGTCGTCAACGTGACATATACCAGATCATCGATTTACCCCCACTTTGCACTGCCAATGACTGAGTCAAAAGCAAAATCAAGATTCAGATCGAGTGATCGTCCTTGATTCACCATACAAGGCACACCCTTTGTCCATCTTACACAACTCGTTCTCCATACACCATACACCACACACAGCTACACCTTCACACTAGCACACTAATTTTCAACCACTGTCTGCACCACGTTCTTCGGACGACTCGATGGCATTGCGTGGTATCCCGTCCCAATTGAAGACGCACTCACCCAATCCTAGACCTATACCCATCCCACCATCCCTCCAACAAAACCCATAACTTCCCAATACACTATCATTCATCTTTCCTTCCTCCCATTCCCTCTGGGTGATAACCAGTACGGGAGATTCCTCAATCAATGTTCCAGCAGGGATGATAGTCGGAGCAAAGACCCCTCGTCCGCGTGAGGGATGGGAGACGAGATGGAGGTTTAGAGGGTTGATAGGATGTGGTTGGGCAATCTCGTTCTGGCATTGAGATGACACCTCGATAGATTTATCCTTCGAGCTTAGATCTGATGTTTCATTGTATTGGAACAGTTCATGCTGTTGTATGTCATCATCTAGGGAATGACCCTTCACGTCATCATCGTTTGACCTAGTCTCGCTGTTTGACGGTCCTCGGTCACCAGACTCGGTAGGTATATCATCTCGATCGGTGTTCATGTATCCAGTGTATCTTGTATGACTCGAACGTGAACAGATGTTAATGTGTATGAGAGTGATGATGTAAGCAAGACAAAATGCGGATCTTTATATCAAAGTGGTAATGCAAAGACAGGAGAAGGAAGGAGAGGTTCAAGTCAAACACGGAAATTTTGAAATTTCGAAACAGAAACAACTCTATTCCAAGTGGAGGGCGATCATCCCATAGTGTGACTTGGATGAAACGAATTACCCGAAGATTGAGATCCAATACTGAGTTCACCTGTAACCTAACTCTGACACCAACGCCCTAGTCAGGTGATACCAACGCAAAGAGAAAGTACGAGCTTAATGCACTCTCAATGAGTATGGATACATGTACATACAAACAATAACAATCCAAACAGGTGATATATTTCCAGTAATTCAAAACTATGCTTCTATACTGATTTACTGTATCTACCGACAAATCCGTCTTAGCATGATATATAATACTACATAGTAAACATCCCAATACTCAAGCACAACTTCCACTTCCACTACCTGGTGATTTCTCATGTATCCCTATATCTGACCTAATCATTGTCGACCCTCTTCTCCTCTGCCCCTGCGACCGCCCCTTCCACTAATCCTTTATCAACCTCCAACCCCAAGCCACTGGGCGCCTCCCCTTCTCCAGCTTGATCACTCGGTAAGTCAGGTAATCCTCCGAGAGGTATATGAGGCGAGGGCGTAGCTGCTTTGACATTAATTCTCGGTGGTGAAGAAGGAGCGACCGTTGCCCATGGGTTGTTCTCCGCAGCAGCAGGTAACGAAGGCATCGATCTCGATAATGGTCTCTCAATATCTTCTTCTGTCAAACCCGTACTGGATCGAGAAGGTACTTCCAATCCCAACGAAATACTATTTCCTAAGGATGGTGCCAGAGGTGCAGGTTCACTGACCAATGGCCTTCCTTCTGCTTCTGCATCGTCCTCGTCTTCGTGAAGATCTGCACCAGAGGCAACGTGATGGATAGATTTCCTCAACGCAGCATAATGTTTATCCAAATCTCTAGGTCTGAACATCTCCTCTTCTTCGTCTCCATCACGTTCTTCCTCTACTTTACTACTGTCCTCTTTGTCCTCTTCAGGATGTGTGTGTGTGATTTGAGGTATATCTTCAACTTTACCACCTAACACTTTGATAGTCTCTCTCAAAGCTTCTCTCTCCTCTTTGACTTCCTTCAGGGAATCTTCCAGCTCTGCCACTCTCCTTCTCTCATCCGCGACCATCTTATTCGCTTCTTCGAACAGTGCTTGAGATAAGTTCTCCAATTCAGCTTCCATCTCCACTTTGCCTTTCTTCAATTCGGCTAATTCCTTGGACATCCCATCCATCTTGGCTACTGCGGCTGAATACGCTTGTCTCAGGGTGGACAATTCTTCGTTACTGACAGTAGATGAAGTTCTGGCAGATACAGATCTCTGACTTGCCGTTGAAGGGACATTCATCACGCTCATCGATCTCGAGAGAGATGGCTGTTCGTTCAGTGATTTGCTCAAGACGGAGTGATGAGTTGCAGTTCTACTGGGTTGAGGTCGAGCACTGGCACCTGCTAATGGTACAGAATATGGTGCAGCGGGAGAAGTGGGTATCCAATTCGAGATCGAGTCGGTACTCTTTCGAGGCTGTCCATCGGGATTGGGTGTACCCGGTCTTGAAGGTTGTTGGAAAGCGTCGATCACACTTGATGCGGATGGTACGTGAACGTGACTAAGCGCACCAGTGACCTTCTTCTTACCTCCGTTCCAGAATCCCCAAGAATTACCATTCGACGTCGAACTGAGCCCACCAGGCGAGGGCGCTGATAGCCCGCCAGCACCAGCAAGTTCATTCGCCGTGATGTGTAGCGAGGTGGGCCTAGTACGCTCTTCCAAGGATACTCTGGCGGGTGTTCTAGCAGCAGAGGCAGGAGAGGCGACAGAGTTGGAAGTGGTCGTGGCTCGGATGTGATCTGCAGAAGCCCGAGAAGCAGTAGCTGAGAGTTGCGGCGTACCTGGAGTGGTCGTAGCTGGACCAGACACGTTTCTTGATGTTCCGGCTTTGGATGCGGCTGAGGTGGCTGAAGCTCGTTTCAGTTGCGCTTCAAGCATCTCAGAGTTAGCCTCTGCCATAGCAAGGTTGGATCGAGCAATCTTGAGAGAAGTGAGAAGAGTGGAATGGGATGCGAGAAGAGCTGCTTGCGATTTGGACTATGGAAATAGTCAGTTTGGTACGATGATCCTGATACTGAGCTAGACTCACCAGCTCGTTGACTCGTCCTAGGACTTCTTGCAATACCTTTTTCACCTCATCGGGATCAGCTGTTGCCACTACTTCTGCCGATTTCTGCTCGTCTGCAAGCTCCGAATAATTGGATCCAGGAGATGAGGCATCTACTGGCATTGCCTTCTCCTTAGTCGAATCTTTTGGTTCAGGCTCTTTCGGCTCCTCTGCTTTTTCCTCTACTCGCTTCTTCGATTCTCCCTCATCCTCGCTATCGGATGCTGGTCCCGTCAACTTGGTATATCCCGTCGCGACACCCTCGTCATCACTTTCATCTTCCTCTGCAGCGTCCGTTTTGTTTCCCCTGAACAGATTGAATTTCGAGGATGAAGTGGGAGAAGGTCGATCTGTCGGTGGGGGTTTAGTGAGTTTTGATGCGGCAGGTGGAGGAGGCGGGAGTAATGGGAAAGCCTTTTTTTCCTCCAGTGGTTTAGGGATGGGTGAGACGATCGTCGTTGGCTCTGTTGGCTTTACAACGGTAGATGATGATTTGGGAATAGAAATGCCAGATAGGGTTGACCATCGCTTTATATCTTCTTCCGTGATCATTTTCTCAGCAGCATCGTGATTGGCCACATCACCTTCTTTGACAGTCGCAGCGAACGTCTCGGAGGTCGCACTTGGTATTGGTGCTTCGACTGCTTTAGATGCGGCAGGTTCCGGTGTTTTGACAGGTAGAGCATCTAGTAAAGGTGGTTTGGCGGGAGGTGTACTTGCCGATGGGACTCGAGAGAGTGGAGCAGGTGTTATCCTAGGTGAAGACGTGTTGGAAGACGCTCTCATTGAAGATGCTCTTCTTACGTTACCAGGTCGATTGTTTTGATTTTGATGATTATGATCGTGTTTACCGGATAAAAGTTGAGAAGCGAGTAAACTAGGTGGTAGAGGTTTATTACAGAATGGACACATTACAGGTTCATCCCCCATCCCTGGAACTTCCATCTCGTGAGATCTCCTCCTTTCCAGCTGGACTTTCCTACTAGTCATATCTTCTTCAGTAGGTAGAAAGTCATTCGACATCTGACTGATCTTCCGTCCGATATTCTTCAGTCGAGGTGGTAGGTTAACACTGGGGAAATCGAATGGATTCTCCTTGTTTGCTGTTTCCACCGCAGGAGAATTCTGATTGGAGTAGGAGTAATAGGCCATGGTTGGCACTCCAGCCCCTGAGTGCATCATCTTGCTACGTGATCTGTTGATATGTGATGTGAGTGAGGTTTGTTTGTTGATTATGAGCAGTGAGGACGGTTTCAAGTCGATTTATAGACTGCTAAAATAGAAGAAATTGACCGGGCGTTGTCGCTTTGATCGGTTCGAAACGCAAGACGCGGGTTTGAGGTGTTATTGGGCCTTGTACGGTATGTTATACTCGATTTATCCTACTGTGCTGGAATGGCGCTGTCACCAGTATACACATGTAGATTGACGTTGGAACGGAGTTGTATATGATGATGTCAGCCGAGAGAAACGTGATGGACATGGATCTCCAAGAATGCGAGGATCCAAAATAACCAACCATTCAAGAGTTGTTGTGATGTATGACGTCGTTGCCTTGCACCTACCTGCCTGCCTTGGAGCCCAAATTCATCCTGCCACGTGTCTTTTCCGTTAAGATCAGAGCCAAATAGGCGTGCGCGAGGCAAGTCCCATGGAGATGTGGGATGGAATGGGAAGGGATCCGTCGATAACAAGTGGCTTGCGAGCCTATAAGAAAAGTTGGGAAATAGTGAGGTGAGAGCTCCACCAATGAGAGTTTAGGTCATCCATCGATAGAGCGTGAGCGTGGAGTCATTTAGTCTAGATACATAATAGGGGTTCCATCGAATCGTTGTTCCTTTTCGATACCAATCCTTTGCTTCAACCTATCATACGACAGCCACCCACTGTTCATTATCTCCTTTCTTCTGACATCGGAAAGACATTGAAACCCACCGAGAGTGAAAGTTTTACTCACACCACGTCTCCTTCGGCCGTCAGTCATAGTCGTCCAAAATGGGTTTATCAAGATCATCAAGGATCATCACCCTGCTAGTGATAGATACGGTATTCTTTTTTATCGCAAGTATTCGGTCTCATGCGTATAGGATCTGGCTACAGTAAGCTAATACCTTGCTTTGGGTGCTCGCAGGAATTGGTCACTGGTTATGCAGTCGGATCATTAGCTTTGGTAGCTGACTCATTCCATATGTTGAAGTGAGCGATCTCAACTTCATCGGAGACGGATCATCGCTGACCATGATATTTCCGTTGTAGTGACGTCCTATCGCTAGTCGTAGCATTATATACTATCAAACTTGCCACTTCCCCTTCATCATCAGCAAACTCATACGGATGGCAACGAGCGGAAATCCTCGGTGCTCTCATCAACGGTGTTTTCCTGATTGCATTGTGTGTATCCATCTTCTTGGAAGCTATAGGAAGAATCGTGTCTCCGCCTGAGATCAGTAATGCGAAGATTATCGTGATAGTTGGTAGTTTGGGTTTGTTGAGTAATGTCGTTGGATTGTTCTTGTTTCATGGTGAGTAGAGTGCTTGATCGTACACTCATCATCCTCATGCCGTACGAGAATGCCTCTCAGTGCGATAGACAACAGGTTAGATGGCTGATCTCACAAACTTCGTACTTCGTTAGAACACGGTCACTCCCATGGACATTCCCACGGAGCAATCGCCTTACCTGACGACGACGATGAGAATGCCGAGGAAGAACGCGAAGACTCTGTCTCCGAGTTATACCAACATCCCGCCGAAACCAGAGCTCAGATCATCGAGACTGCTCAGGAATTCGGTTACGGCCAGAACAATCAACTGTCAAATTCGTTGGATAGTGGATTGAACAACGTCTTGAAGTCTCCACCTACTCACCATCGTCGGGCTTTGTCAAACAGCAGGAGATCAGGCAGACACGGAAGTATCAGTAGTAGACCAGGCGAGACTAGAAAAGGCTCAGCATCGAGAATCCCCCCTTCAGCCGGTCAGAACGATACGTTACCTCCTGTAGGTGGAAGTGCGTCGACCACGTCTTCGGCTACGGTCGTTACGGAGAGTGCACCTGCCGCTCCTGCCAAATCAAAACTATCTGTTGCTCACGGCCACGATCATGACCATGATCACGAACACGATCACGATCACGGAAATGGCAACAACAAGAAACCTCTTGCAAGTAACGCCAGTGATGCTGAGAATGGACATTCCCATGATCATGGACATGGACATGGTGGTCATGGTCATTCTCACGGTTCGATGAATATGAGAGGTGTCTTCTTGCATGTCCTGGGTGATGCGTGAGTACGGCTTTATACATATCACAACAAGATTGCCCGTACTTACGGTGATTATATAGCCTCGGTAATGTCGGTGTCATCGCTGCTGGTCTGGTCATCTGGTTGTGAGTGTACCTATTCTTCCCATGTACCCTTCTTCATGCACATGCACTATATTCCTAGGCTGACTGTCGTTGCTCATTCTCAGCTGCCAAGGAAGATGGACCTTATATTTCGATCCTGGTGTATCACTCCTCATCACCTGTATCATATTCTCATCGGCCTTACCACTCTGTAAATCCGCTTCCTACATCCTCTTACAAGGTGTTCCTTCCCATGTATCCCTCGAAGCAGTCCGAAAATCAATCGTCGATGTCGAAGGGGTCGATTCAGTACATGAATTGCATATTTGGCAACTATCCGAATCGACAGTCGTAGCTTCCGTACACGTTATGATTGTCTCCGGACAAGATTATATGGACGTTGCTACTAGAATTAGACAGAGGATGCACGGGCATGGGATTCATAGTGTTACTATTCAACCTGAGTGAGTGAACAAGTTGCCAAGGTATATGGAATGATGCTGATAGGTATGAGAATGCTCAGGTTCTACGCAGATGAAGATGCTCTTTCTGCCAATGTAAGTCAAATTCAACTGCATGTTTGAATAATACTAATTGTGTTTGGTGATTCAGGGCGAAGCATGTCTTATCCGATGTCCTCCCGATCAATGCCAGGGCGATACATGTTGTCCACCCATCTCTTCGAAATTGGATGACGACTCGCCTTCTCATGAGGATGACCATGATCATGATCATGATCACGACCACAACCACAACCACGACCATTAAAGTGGATAAAAAGTTACACGAGGTCAGCATGTCTGGCTCACTCAGTTAAATATGCTAGATATCAGCTCGTGACAGAGATATCAAGCAAAATTTAGGATCTAATAGAAAAGATATTTAAGTATCATTTTGGTATACCCCTTTTTAAAAACATCTTTCGAAGGATATACCCTATCTCAGTGGAACATGTCTTAGATATACATCATGTATTGGTATGTATGAGATACTATGCGGATAATACGATCTTTAGATTGCAGGACTGTTTAACCATTGGGAAACTTGGAAGAGATTGTGGTGAAGGAGAGAGAAAAAGGGAGGCAAGAGGGGTGAAAACGGTATTGGCTGCATTTGTTGATTTGACTCGATAATGATGATAACTGTAAGATACTGATCAGATCCACAACACTCAAGAGTACCCTAATTGACTAGCAGGGAGACAATGAAAGGATGAACTCCACAACGTGATCGCATGCTCTCGACTTCTCTCATCTCCCTTCTTCGCTTCTTATCCTCTCAGAACGATGCGTCCTCAAGGTTTATATACTAAGAACAACTACCCATGACGAAATTGTCTAGATTTAGGAGAAGGGATGATGCAGAGTTTCGATTCTCGAACGAGTAAGAACCAAGGTCATCCTTTTTTGTACTCCTCGGCTAGCTTTAGAAAGGAAATGCCGAATATGACTTATAAAATGTCCTGCTCGAACGGGCTGGAAACATGTATATACTAATAGCCATTAGGATAACACTGACTCAATCATCTTGGACAATTCCAATCATATCGTGTTCCCAAGTAGTCTATCAACTGTAAGACAAACGTATTTATTGATACTCGCTTGACCATCATGGCCGAAGAACAACAACGATCGACCGCCGACACCCAATCAACCCAGGGTGAAAAGCAGGTACCAATCCGAAGAGAGACTCTTGACGTATTTAGCTCCTCTCCCGATGAGATGTAATGATTGGTCGAACGATGTACTCTGAATAAGACACGATACGATATGCGATGTTGCGAAGTCAAGCGATTGTGCGAAGTATACGAGATATACATTTCTTAAGGATTATTCTCAAGATTGGTATGGCTACTACTCTATTTATACCTGCCAGATCGACTCTTCGATCAGGCCTTTCCGACTATTCGTTTGGAAGAACTCGCTTCCCGAAGAAGCCTTCGTCGTCCCGTGTCTTATCCTCCTGAGACACGGCGACGGGATACTGAGACTGGTCTCACATATCACCCTTTTATCGGAGATTCTGTCCTAAGTTTACGGACCATGACATGAGACCAGAATGACAAGTGCGCTATCTACCGATGAGGCAGAACTCGACCGGTTCAATAGAACCAAAACCCCATCAAGCACGTAAGTTCATCGCACCCCTGCGGTGAATCATCGTACCTTATACTGTATAAGGCAGTATCCCCATGGGATATTACTGTGACTGACAGACATGTCTTTTTGATTTGGGGGGTGGGCAGTACGGGTGATGCACGCGAGTTCACATTCAACTTCAATGTTGAGTGATAAAGAGGCGAGCAATTGAGCCAGATCAGCCTGTGATGCTTCCTTTATGGGCGGTTCAAAAGGGATGAGCTCGGACTGGAGTGAGGTTACTCCTATCGGTTTTGTGGTGAGGTTTGGTAAAATTGGATATTTTGAGTAGAGTATGCATCGATGATTGAGAAATCAGACTCATTTTGCTGTTCTGCACAACAGAACACGAGAAACCGTTGACATTATGATCAATATTCCAGGATTTGCTGTATATGCAAAGCAGTGAGTGTTGGATACACCCAAGTGAGGTAACTTCCAGAAATTGGTGATCCGAATGGCAAAGCTATTTGAGCCAATGAAGACACAAGAACCTCGATGCTTTGGATTCACGGGCAGTGACATGATCCGCTAATATCGGTGTTATTGTTCACTTCGAAGAGACATGATACATGTTCCAAAGTAGCGAGCTTGCCTCTCACAGTCATAAGGAGGCCGCTAACAGAATCACGCAAACGTAACTCGTCACAGGTGTGTGAGATGCTTAAATTGACGTATTCAACATTTTCAAGGTGTCGTGGACGTAGTGGGGCTTACTCGGGAGGGTATAGTAGCCATTATGGAGGTCGTTACTATGGTGGGAGTCACTCGGAAGGCCGATTCTATAGTGGAGGAGGAAGGGTCTCTGAGAGCCCCCCCCCTGCATAATAGTAGATAGTCATCTTCCTACGGCAAGGCTTGTGAACACCGCTATGGATAATGTTAAGCTTCTATGTACCTGCCATCGTTTATGCTAAATTGAACACTTGAATGTCATTCGATTGCAGTCCATGCACAAGAGGCATCTTCTAAAGATAATAGAGGGTCAACATCTGCCCGAAGTATCTGAATGTACTGTATCCTTTCAACTCTCTTCATCATACCTTTCTTGTTAGGCATTGGCTTGACGGAGAAGCTTGAGGTATGAATATCCTTTCTGGTCAAGAATTGACCTTCCACCTTTCTCCTCTAAGCGAAGGTTGCTATCGTCACCTTCTCCGTCCTGAAGGACGACTTATATAACTGATTGAGACTTGATAAATGCGCGCTGTCCACTTCGTTGCGCAACAGGTACAATTATATTCATTCGCATATTGCTCGACACTGTATCTTCCGGGTAGACCATCACAGCAAAGGTCAGATATGAGTTCAACAGCTAGCCATATATCTAATCTATCTTCCAAGGTGTGGACTCTAGATGATTTGACTTGCAACACTTGCGGGTGAGTGTCATATGAGCTTGTAAGCAACATTGCCTCGCTATGGAGGGAGCCAGTCCTCAGCGTCCTCTCCATGATTTTCGGGACTACAGTATTATTTCAGTTTGTTGAGAGACTTGGCGCATGTCTTTGTGATCACGCCTGAACATCTTCCGATGCTCTTCCCTTGTCATTCATGAGAGTACAGGCGATCATAAAAGCGTCATGAGCTGCTCTTGGTGGTTCAGCCATGTTTCATGACATATGTCAACATCCTTTGATTGCAATGACGGGTTTGTTGTCGGAGACTGCTAATGACATCTTGCGTTAAGAGTATCATCATCTAGACTTACACCGATCAGCAACTGAAGATTGTGTCTTGAGTGGCGAGATATTGTTATTCCATCTGATTTGCCTTTCGATTACCTTCAAAACTGTTAAGTCATACGACATGTTAAAATGGTCAGTGTTTCAAACCATTCGGTATCGTCTGAAAGCCTCTCAGCAGCGTCCTCCTGGAATCAACAACTCCACACAAGCAGATCTTCCAGTATTGCTTCCTCCTCTTCACGAACGAATGGGGGAGATGGAACCGTGTATTCTGATACTATCACTTCAGCTGGTGCACCCCTTTTCGACCCCCTTAGGTACAAGGGCCAAAGATGTTCCGCTCGCCAACTCTCTTATTTCGAAGTCCACTCACTGCATGTCGGAAGTCACAGCATCTCCTACGCCTAGATACGAAAAGCCAAATCCTTTCGATTCAGCTCACCAAAGGAGAGATACCAAGCAGGGCAGTATGTCTATATCGGGTGATGGAGCTTCAACTCCAACTAGTTGGGGGGAAGTCCTTCAGTCACTCTCGTTGAGTTCAGTTGTTGGTCAGCCCAATGCAAGAGAGATGGAGATCGCAAAGTGAGTTGAAGATCGGTTTCGGAGGGTTTATGACTGATATCGAGTAGACACTGCTTTTTTCAGACGATGAACGCAGTAGAGACTACGCCGATGAGTGGTCAATTGCAAAGGAAGGATTCAGAAGTGGGCAGTCGGACGGGCTGATCAGTGAATTTTGAATGATGTAGAATGATGAAATGATATGCATATGGTGTAGCCCTAGATAGCTTGATTATTCGACGAACCATCGCCTGGGGAGACTATTAGTCAAGCAACTCTTCCAAGTTGATAGTGTTAAGCACCGACTCACATCATATCTGACTCTCCGTTACGCCCTTGCCACCCCCATAGACCCTTCCACTAGGTTCTAATCCACTACCTTCTGACCTCCTCCTCTTCCTCAAAACCTCTCCTTCAGCCTTCGTAACATTCGCAACATGTACTAGCTCCTTCACTTTCAATATTCTACCCGCTGTCGTCTCGCCGAAAGGATGTAGAGCGGATTCACGTAGTCTGTACAGTCCCAATGCTTCTAATGTCTTCCGAGATGAGGCTGGTAAGCCTATAGGTGATCGTATAAGCGTTATGAGGTGATGTGTAGGCTGGGAGGAGGAAGCGGTAGAAGAAGAAGCAGGGTTGGCTATCTGATTGAGCACACGGGAGCGGAACATGGTGATCAGACAGATTTCGGTGTGATGTCCTGGTTGTAGCTACCACTATAGATTTTTGTCTAACGGTGTGCTGAATTATGCTATATAAATGTGATACCGAAGGTCAAATGAGAGTGAGATCTTTCAACGTTATGGCGTTATGTATCGAAATTTCAGACGTTGAGTTGGTAGATGAGAAGCGGGATCAAAACGATCAAGCCCAAGACCATGTGGCAGTCAGGTTTGTGCATGAACGGAACGCAAAAAGAGGTTGATAGTTTACGATTTCGCAAGGTGATCGTTAGTCAAGAGGACACAAAGCTACTGGTCACAATTGGTATAATCTCAAAAAGCATGAAGGACCTTCACAGCTCGAACATCCTCAATACTCTGATTGATATATTGGAAGTTACATCCCAACATACAGAACAGCTTCCCTACATACGCAGCGCGAAAAAAAAGGGTATAGCAGTGTGATACGATGAATGTGGCGGCCTTCGCCGACAGGTGATGCCGCGCGACATGTTTTGGCAGAAAGTGGCGCTTCGGACTCAAGCTTGGGCGACGCTGCTGGGTGGTTTTCGAGCAAGACCGCCCTTCCAGTAAGTTACGATGGAAGTTGTTGAGAATAAGGAACTCAAAAAAGCTTCCCCTTGACAGGATTGAACTGCCGACATTCGTGATCAAAACCTAAAGGTATCCTCATAAGCACGAAACTCTAAAACCACTGAGCTAAAGGGGATGACAACTACGCCAGGTTTTGGAGGAATATTATTGTGCTGAACGTCTGGCGGGAAAAGATGAGAAGGTCAAGGAATTTCCATATAACATCGTGCCCCCTTGAAAAGCTTCAGCTGGTGTTGGAGGTGTTTTTGATTCTGTGGTATGAATCCCATCAGTCCATTTCGTAGCTCTGGTCTGGAGGGGGGAGGGGGAATGACTGTATCAGGTGTGAGAGGAGGCGCAGTACCTCCCGGAATGAGCCTAGGCGAAAAGATAGCAGCCTCAGGATTGAGAGTAGAGAATTTAGAGCTGATTGGATCCACGATTGCGGTACGCACCAAGGTTTCGGATGATTAGATAACTCCAGGAGAAGTGATTCTGAGAGTGTGATCGGTAGGTTTGGGATGGATATTTAATGCCCTACAGGTATCAGTATGGGAGAAACAGGGTCGAGTCGGTCCTACTGCATGTTTGTTCTAGCTACGCAATAAAACAGATCTTGGAGATAAAGGTAGAAAAGATACTGAGAGGGTCTGCAGAAGTTGTCGAACTCCTCACGAAGTAAGTTCAACCTATATATCTCTTTCCAGCATGACGAAAAGCAGGATCTACCGTTTTGTTGTGAAAATTTGTTTATACGGTTGACAGGATTGACGATCTGATTGTTTGCTTGGACCAGAAGTCACAGTCAAAAACAGTAGTTGGATCGTTTCGGGCTGATATGGGACATAAAGTATTCTGCTTGTCCAATGAAAGACTTTTTAATAACACTATCATCTAACAGTGCCATCAAAATCTCGGAACGAGAATTACCTTTGTGTGAAACCAGGGTCATTCAACGTTTGACGCGAACAATATGAATACTTGCTTGTGTGAAGTGTTCGGATGCCTGTCGGATACTATAATCTGCATTGTTCGATCGTACAAGTCAGGAGGACGAGTATTGCTCTGCCAACATATAAGTCATCCTTCCAAATGCCTGATGACCATCATCATTCAGTATTGACATTGCTCCAAGCATTGACTCGAGTGCCACGAATTGTACGTTGTGTGCCTGGATCATAAGTCTATGATGACTCGGAATCCCACCCCACGTGGATGTTCGACTCGTAGATAACACTTTTTCGGTTCTCCTTTCTGTCTTCCATCTCATTAGATTGTCATAATTGCATTTGATATCCCCAGCCATTGTCTAATCTGCATACCGTACAAACATGTCTTCCCTTGCTCGACCAGCTGCTCATGCAGCTCGACGAGCTCCCCGACGATCCCAACCCGATAACACTATTTTCCGAAATTCGACTCCTCCACCCCATCTTCTCACTCTCGCTGACCTCTCCCCAGCTCAGATCAAGACGCTTATCCAAAATGCCTTAGCTATGAAATATGTCAGCAAGCATCGATCTCCAAGGGCCCTCATAACGACTCTGGACAAGAGGACAATCGCTATGATCTTCAGTAAACGATCAACCAGAACTCGAGTCGCTTCTGAAACTTCGGTTCAAGCATTGGGTGGACACCCGATGTTCCTAGGTAAAGATGATATTCAATTAGGTGTGAATGAGACACTGGAGGATACTGCTAGGGTCGTAGGTAGTATGGTGGATGGGATTATGGCGCGAGTTGGTGGACATCATGAGGTTGAGGTGGGTCTTCTACAATTTACTTTTCTTATCAACAGATCATTTCGAGTCGTGTTGCGTTGTGGATTAACTGATACACATAATTATTCGCTTGTATAGACACTTGCCAAATACTCACCTGTCCCAATAATCAACGCTCTCTCAGACCTGTATCACCCCACTCAGATCCTCGCTGACATCATGGCCTTGCACGAACATTACGCACCTACACCTAATCCACCTGAACAACCAGCCGAGGGTGAGGGAACTCATACCTCCGTCTTGAAATATTTCCAATCGACCGTCGACCCACTCAAGACTCTCAAAGGAAAGAAAGTAGCTTGGGTAGGAGATAGTAACAACATCTCGAACGAGTTGTTGGTCACTCTCCCTAGATTAGGTATGGAATTCAGTTTGGCTGCGCCAAAGGGATATGATAAGGTTGATGAGAGAGTTTGGGCCAGAGTGTGAGTGGGAGCTTTTCCTCTCTTCATCAATTTCAAGATCGCTATGCTTCTCGATATCCATCTCTTTCACCCATCTATATAATACCTGCGTCAACACTGACGGACATCCCCTATACACAGTACCGAAGCAGGTACTCAACCCCTTGTGAAACTCACCAACACCCCTTCCGAAGCTCTCGTAAACGCCGACGTGGTAGTGACCGACACCTGGATCTCGATGGGTCAAGAACAAGAGAAGGTCGAACGTCTAAAAGCGTTCGAGGGATATCAAATCACAAATAAGATGGTCAACGATGCTGGTGCGAAAGAAGACTGGAGGTTCTTGCATTGTCTACCAAGGAAACAGGAAGAAGTGGATGATGAAGTGTTTTATGGACCTAGGAGTTTGGTTTTTCCAGAGGCTGAGAATAGGAAATGGACAATCATGGCTTGTTTCGAGTGAGTGAACTGGGTGCTGGTGAATTTGGTCGAGCTGGGCTGAAAGGATCAATCTCATCTTAGCATGCTTTACGGTCAATGGAGATTACCTTAGAAGTAATCGACTGAGTTGGAGTACAGGTCACATACATGAATTATAGGAATGAATGGAGAACAGGTACAATTATTTCTGATGATGATATGGTATGTCCATGATATGAAATGAACTACAATATATCTATGTCAAAGAACGATTATATACGATACAAAGCACCAATTAAGAGGTACAAATGATGTAAGCAGAATGATGAACTAGCAGACTTCCAGTCACAAGGTAAGAAGGTAACCTCTCTCAACGGAATGCCGATGATCATGATTATCTTCTAACCACTTGTCGATTCGTTTCTTCATATCGATCTCTTCAGGCGATTTGGTTGGAGTGCGGAAGGCTGGTCCTGATGAATTGAAATAATGCTGAAGAGCGGTGGAAGCTGAGGATCTATTTCGGGCAAGTCCTAGTAAGAGTTTCTCGGATAACCTCCCGCTCGAGCACCATAACCAATTTTCAATTATCGACTTCCGGATATCCCTTTCATCCTTGATGTTGAGTAAGATATTGACGAACTGTAAGTACTTGGAAGGAATGGACATGGGAGAAGCGAAGATCGGAACGACGAGCTGTGAGTGGAAGATACATGATTTGTTACTTTATGACAGTTGATCGATATATCACATCACACTCACCACCTTCCCGCCGTTCAAGAAGCCCATGACCACCTCTACCCAATCTGCTAGAACCCTTATCCCAAAGACATATCTCGTCTCTCTGACATGAAGCTCGCAATCCACTGGGATGGTGTGCATAGCTTGTGAGTACAGCCCATGGTATAGCTTCAAAGCGAGTAAGATGGAAGTATCGTTCTCCAATCGAGTTTTGTTGAAATTAGATGTTCCGGTGTTGAGGTGTACCAATACATATGGGAACCATGATCCGAACCGATCTACATATAACCCAAACATATCAGCTCCTTCCTACTCCCTACTGGACTCTGAGATACACTCACTGTCATTTGCGTTTACGAGTATATCCCTTGACAAAGCGTATACGGACGGGCTAAGCTCGACAGATTCACTATATTGATTTTTACTTATACGGAGCGAATCAGGTGCGAAACCAATTTGCAAGTCGGTTTCACTTAGAGCCAGAGGCCAGAGATCCAATTTATCCACGATCCGAAGACTCGTTTTGGCATCTGAGCTGGATATTGGAGAATACACTATGAGTTGGAGCTGAATCAAAATGAAATACACCTCGCGAACTTACCTGATATCAAACGACTTGGTTTCCTCATCCTCATCAAAGACAAGATGGATCAATTCTACGTAATTTCCACGAAGTTGGTCCTGATCTCGGAGATGCGTTGTCGACTCAGTGAGCAGATAGAACATCCGGTGAAGTCTCTGAGATATTGATGATATCTCTATTTCGTCATCTTGGTAATAAAGTCGGAACCAGGTAGGAATATATTGTCCGATGAAAGCGAGTTCAGCCAGGAAAGCTGAAGTCTTTTCAAACGACTAATGAGGATGAAGAGTCATATTGTCAATGTCTATGAATTTCAAAGTCATCGCGTTGGGGTGATGCACACCTACGATCTGAAACGTCCCTGCTAACGTCAGCTCTCTGCCCGTCCCTTCCAGGATTCTGCCTATTTGCCAAGCGATATCTTTTGGTACCTGAGCTCGAGCTATCTCCCACACTCCCCTACCCATGAGTATATACCTGTAGAGGTTTCGGTTTGCTTGTTTCATTAGATCGAAAGAGCGGATCATCTCTCTGGTGGTTTCTAGTCGTTTCCCATCGGAACTGCATATCCATTCTTGAGTATACCATTGCGACATGTTCGGTTCCGTGGTCAAGTAATACTTGTTTCATGCGGAATTGAGGGAAGTTGGACCAACGAGACAGTACCAAGGAAGTGCACAGGTTCCGAGGAGGGACGAAGGGGTATAGTGCATGGTTAGAAAGAGCAGAAGGAGGAACCACGATAGAAAAGTTGATGTGAGTGGCGAAGTACAGTTATGGACACCTACTGTATGTATCGTACTGGGACTGCGCGAAAGCAGTCGCGAGTTGAGTCATCGATGATATGATGATATCGTGATAACCATAGTCTATCTATTGGACATGACACTTGATCCAAGGTACAACAGTATAGACCAAGTCAGCATTTTTTCACTCATACTGTGAATGTCCTTAATGCTGATCCGCACCCCCCACTTTGTACCTTTGACGCACATGCACTGACATTGACGTTGAAGATCAACATGCATCAAAGGAAGGGGATTTCCCTGAACACAAGCAGTGACGATGATGTTCATGTCCAACACGCTCACACAATGTGTCTTCCTTCCTTCAACTTTGCTTGCAAGGCATATCATGGCAGTATCTTCATGTATATCCTCTTCCAGTTTCGACTTGTATCGTTACCTGCGATTCATTCCTATATCTCAACATGCCATTCAGAGCTCGGAAGAGCAGTCGCACAGCAAACCCAGCTTCTAGGCCACCATCACCACCACCACCATCATCACCACCACTTAGGTCACTTTCACCCGAACAAGACGACGAGGAGGAAGACCAAGAATCAGCACGATTAGATGACTTATTCTCGCCAGATTCGCCCACCCTCACACCCACTGACAGCGGAATTCTGCTCAAAAAGAACGATAAAGACACTTTGAGCGTTTTACATCAGTTGTGCGCTTTCGAACATGTCTTGATGGAGTTCTTCGCAGGGTTGGATGGGCTGAAGATTGCACCTGTAAGGGGATCGAAGATATTCAAGTTCGATAGGACAGAAATGTTTGATAATTCTGATACAGGGGTGAGTTCAAATTGTACTCAGTCTTCAATATATCAGGATGAAGAGGCTGCTTTGAATTGACTCAACACTGTGGTCATGTGGTAGAGACAAGCGAGAAGAAATGATGAGATTGGTGGCTTGGAACGGATCATCGAGAGGATGTGGGTAATCCTAAAACATGCTGGAATTCGGCTGACAGAATGATCGTCAGAGCACATTCCCAAAAAGTTGCCAAGGATAATATCATACCTGAAGATTACCTTGACCGGTGAATGTCGTGGACCCTAAGTTTGCCTTTTTTATGACTGTTCGAGATACTGTACACTATACTGATTTGAACTGTGCTTATTTACAGCATTAGAGATAACTTCATCGCAGCCTTGCGAAACCCTTTCCTCCATCTTCGCGAATCGAAAGAAGTTCCAGGGCAAGTTGGACTATTTGTCAAGCCTGCAGAAGCACCATCCCGTATCGATGTCCTGACGAGGAAAGGGAAAACACCCAATATGGATGGAATTCGATTCGAACTGTTTGCCTTTCCTCGGAAAATCAAAAAGCCTGAAGAGCATGGCTTTCTAGATGATCTTACTTTTGATTATAAGCATAAGAAACCCGGAGAGAAGGAAGGGAAGAATTGTGTTTTGATGGGTTTAGGTATGGCGAGGGTGATCAATGTAAGTCTCGCCGTTCATCTGACTAAAGGTAATATCAGCCCCGAGCACTGACATATGTGTCGGTCGGTCAAATTGAGTAGCATCACTGCCAGAATAAATCGATCGAATGGCTGTTCGAAGCCAATGCATTGAAGTTCGAAAGCGATTATAAGATTGGTAGAATGAGTTCGAAATTGGTGAAACTTCCAAGGAGAATGTTGAAGCCTGGGATGGAGATTTTTGGATATTATGGTGATGAGTTTGGTGAGTACTGGTGATTATAGCCTTCCTCAGTAGATGCGTTATTGATGACATGATGCATTATCTGATGGAATAGCTCGACTAGATTGGTAAGCATAATTTACGACGGAACTCTGTCCTCTAACTTTGCTGACTTGCGATTTCCTCCTTGAACAGTACATGCAGCAGCACATCGCTTCACGCATCCACAAAAGAAAATCATGTTGCTCCCGCTGGCCCGTCAACCCATCATTATCGTGCTGATACACCAATGGAATACCCAACCTCAAGGGCCGACTCAATGGATCTAAATACTATCCATTTTGAAGGATCCTCCCGACTCTCACCTGCCCGCGATTGTCGAACGCCAAGCTATTCAGATTGGGACAGAGATCACACTTTATCTGAAGGTAGAAAAAGATCTCTGAGACGGCAAAAGAAGAAGAGAGAGAATGGGACTACACAAGGAGAGGAAGATGACAATGAAGTCGAATATCTTACCACTATATCACCTGGAGAAAGCTCTACTACCAGACAGACAAGATCATCTACGCAAAAGCAGAAGAAGAAGAGACTTCAGAGAGTCGATAGTGATACGGAAGAAGATGATGTGCCTGGTACTAGGGGTAGAACGGGTGCTCAACGACTGGAAGAGGATGATGTGTTTGCCAGCGATGATGATGAAACTATAGAAATTCTCGATGGTGAAGCCACAACGAACCCAACGAAAATGGAGATATTAGATCAACTTACTCGGCTGGATACAAAATTGAACAAACACATGCACCGACTGAAGACTCATGAGGATAGTTTGGTCGCCATCGTATCGGAATTGGTGGATCTCAGAGAAAAGATCGGCGAGGATCGTAAGACAATGGAAAGATGTAGAGTCAAGCAGAGAATGTTGGTAGATCAGTTGAGGCGCAAAGACAAAGGCAAGGGGAAGCAAACTCTTCGGGATCGAAATGTTTTGGAGATACCTGTTGTGAATCTGGAAGATATGGCGATTGATGAGGAGGGAGATGGATGTAGAAATAAGGGTAGTTCTTCAATATGAAGCTCTGTGGGTTTTACTGTAATGGCACGCCTTCCTGGACTTGGCTGATGGCGCATATCTACTTCAAAGCAGTGAAATGATCATTCTTATAATACAAACACGTACGCTAAAGTGTACAACGAGCTGTACCTGTACTGTAAGTTCAGACATACGACTAATTGAAGAGTAAACGTTTGAAGTGACATTGCCACTATCTAGTACGTGTAAGTTTATACCCTTGTATTTATTAGATGTACAAGATACCTAAGACTCATCGAAGTCTAGTGAAACATACCGAACATTGTTGTTATAGGTTGAACTTTGTGTAATGATGGTTTGTCCTAGTGCACGTACACGGTATTGGGACAAGTCATTCAGATTGTCAATGGCGATACCATCACCGTGGTATTCTGGATTTACTGTCTAGAACATTCGTTGGTATGCCTCTATGATACAGTACGCTAAACAATTGCGGTCTGAACTGCGATCTTATGTTTTAATATTCTCCAATTTTCAATGTTGACATCAGAGGCATTATCTCACAGGTACATCAATACCTATTACATATTGCAAGCCGGAAGACTTTATTCCATGGCACTCTACTCTACTACTCATCTTACATCAGGTCATATCGGTCTACAAATCATGTAGAACTATTCATCAGTAAATTACCGAGAGCTACAGTTTTTTCTAGATAATGATTGCAGTAACATCCTAAACCACGATCCGACTGATTGTACAGTACTGACATACGGTGCTCTGAAGTGGATTTCACGAAGCTGTATAATGATCCTCAGGCTATGACAAATTTTAGTAAAAAGCACATTCTTTCTGGTGTTCATTCAGGAAGGTGCATATATCATCATGCATGAAAACTTGACTGATATATATAATGCATAAGATGCACGGTCCGCTTCATCCGTCACATCGACTATTGCTGAACGTCACAGGTGGTCCGTGCGTAGTCATCTAATTCATTGAGAGATACCTGATACTACAGTATCTGGTATAAGTGCTGCACACTGTCACGTACTTCTTATCTTTTATTCGTTTTGTCTCCTCTTCTTTCTCTTCTATTCTGTTCTACAATCTCAACAGCAATATTTTCAAACATCTCCGCTCACATGTCAAAAGCAAAATTGACAGCCGAACCCAAGCCAAATCACACAGAATCTCCATCACCTTTCCACTCTCTGTCTTCAGGAGTCGACAGCCTTCCCCTCTCTTCTGGAATTGACAGTCTTCCAGAAACCTTACCTTCAGACAGCCCTCCAAACGCATCACAAGAATTCGCCACCTTCGCTGAATCACTGTCTATCTCTAAGACATCGGGAAGAGCTCAGAACAGAGTCGAGAGTGGAGATGTCGAGCTCTCGACTGAATTGGCGTTGGCGCACCAAGTTTGCGCTTTCGAACAACTTTTTCACGAAGCGTTGGCGGCTTTCCACGGAACGAAGCAACCTGCGATGAGATCTAGTCTTCGGGAGAAGATCGACAGAAGCTCGGTGAAGGGAGTGAAGAGGGAGCTTAAAGGGGTCGTAAGTCTCGTTGAGTCTGTCTGTCCAAATCACCATCTTAAACATTGTACATCGGCGTCTTACTAACTGGATTCATTTGGGTCTGATGGTGAGATAGAAAGGTACAGAGAAGGAGGATGATATCCACTATCTGATAGGATTGCTTGAAAAGATGTGAGCTCACCGTCTGCTGTAATTTGCATGATTGCTAGCTATCGCTGACTCTGTTTAATGGTAGCACCGATTCCCAGAGAAATGCTAAAGACAACATCATCAACGAGAGACTGTTAACATTGTAAGTACAGAACTACGGCTTAGCGTAGGAAACGGCTTTGTTGACTCTGACCTATTTTCATTCACGGCTAAAATGATTCGATCTAGAATTCAGGACAATTTCATCAACGCTCTCCTCAATCGACAAGTTGAACTTCGTACTTGTCGAAACCTCTCTGATAATCAAGTCGGACTTTTCAGAAGAAACACGTCCACTGTTGAACGAACAACCAAGAAGAGATCCAGAAGTGGTAAGGACCGAAGTGAATCAGGATTTGGCAAGATGGACATGACAGGTATTGAGTATATAATCTTAACTCTTCCTACCTCCAAAATACGAGATATCGATGACGCGGAGAAGCATCGCTTTCATCCGGGGCTGTGTTTCGAACGACTCCGGGATGGGAAAGTAACAGTGATGATGAACTTAGGTTTCGGTCGATCAGTCAATGTGAGTCTAGTCTACTTGAACTCTGACTTTAATACACTGCGGAGGAAGCTGACGTGTCATTGCTCTGATACCCTAGCACGCTTGCATTTGCAACGTTGATTGGGAGATGCCGGATGATGAGCTATACAAGCTCATCGATGCAGCTGATGGTGGCGTAGCCACGCAGGAGTTCGAGTTCGTGCAAACTTCATCGATCAGACCAGGAGAAGAGCTCTTGGCTTATTATAGTGAATTCTTCGGTAAGTTTCCCTCTTTGTCGCTGGCCTCATGTATTCAGTCACAGCTGACGGCTGATGTGTATAGCTAAGAACTTCTGGTAGGTCTGTCTCTGATGTACTTGCTTATTATAATTAGGTATCTGACCCGAGCTGTTCAATTCAAACAATGATAGTACCTGCCGATGGGGAGATAAGGAAGATCATAATTATTCTAGTAGTTCATCTGAACATGATTCCTCGCCAGATTACACCGATAAGAAAAGTAACAAGAAGAAACGATATACGAAAAAGAAATCAGCGCCATTGTCTAATATGAAGACAGAACCGTCCGACCTCACTGAGAGACCGCTCAAGCGAAATAGTAAGGAGAATATGCCAATGCCAGAAGATGCCGACAGGACGGTTCATGAAGATGGATCGACACTCAAGGCTTCCGCTGAAAATGATTACTTGGAAAATGATAGAGGTGAAGCTTTACCTTGCACTCCAGAGGTCAACGCCTATCCCAACGAGGATTCATATCCAACTTTCCTCCCTTACCAGCCCAAGAATCTTCAGTCTTCGCACGCTCTACAGACCGGATTACCTGAAGGGGAGCCCAAGGACACGGCACACTTTCATACTTCTCCTCAGCACCTTTCTGACAGTCCAACATCCCTGACTTGGGGATTTACCGATGCCGATCCAGAAGAACGTATCATAGGGCTTAGCGCAGCCACCTCAAATTTGGCTGGAGACATTCAAGACAAAAGATATGATGAGCTAGATAGGGCCACTATGGACCTAAATTCCTTCCCATGGACACCGGTATCCACTTCTAGATCAAAGACTCCAAATCCCGTCACAGCCTATCAAAACACTATGATCCCAGCTCCTCTTGCGCAAAAAGCGACCAAGAGCGGTCGAAGTGGCGGAAGCCGAAAAGATCGTGCTCGTGGAATCTGACTCAACAAATACACGTAAAAGTAAGCTTTGTGAAGGATTCTGGGTTTTTAGTATCACTTTGGACAATCTGAGCTGATATGTTAGGTCAAACACCGCTGAAAAGTGGTGTTGACAGATGAACTTGGAAGTTATGAAAGATAGAAAGTGATAACATGTGATTTTATCCCGATCTAATGAGTTGACATGGAATGTAGTCTAGTATCAACATCAGAAGTCTTGCGAGTCATCTGTATTTATATCTGTGTGTGTGTTGTATATCCAGCTATTCTATCATATGTGAGAGTATCAAATTTAATCATTGCAGCATGCAAATGATGATATCGACAATGGATTACCTAGAGGTCGCGAAACTGCTGACGAAAACAGTTCGAATTGGTCACACTCCAGGATTGCAGGGTCCGCATTTATTACAAGCCCATTGCATGAATTGGTCGGATCATGTATGCTTCTTGAAGGATGGCATGCACTACTGAGCTGTTCACATGGGTTTCAAGGGAGCTTGTCAAGTATAGTAGAGAAGATGACCGGTCTGTGTACCAAGTTATGTTGAGTTCGAAAATCTCTATCCGGCCGTGAGTGATTTGTAAAAGCGCATGTACTTTGCCTTTTCAATACCATTGTATGCATGGGTCTGTGCTTATGCTACCTGTAGAAGTCCGTGCGTTCACAAAATACCTTAAAGGTTGACATCGATACTTACGGTATATAATATGCAGTCATCTTCCTTCCTAGTCTTCCTTTTGCGTTCTTTCCTTTCTCGTCATTCGAATGACATAAGACAAGTGGCCTAACCATATCATTGATCAACTTCGACGCATATAGGCGAAATGGCAACGTTAGTGAAAGAATGGGAGGGAGCTATACGTAAGTATGCAGTATCACCTTTGTGCGTTGGCTGACAGAAAATACGTTAAAGTTGCTGATTCTTTCCTTGTCTCTGTTCTGGTTCCATTGCGTGTAGTTCAAAAGAACACGCGTGCCGAAGATGTACGAAGAGGAACAAAAGAAGGTGAAAGATCAAAAGACCCACCAGAATATCATTCTGATCGCGGAAATCAAATAGGCGGTCCGCCTACACGAGGTCCCCCTCCAAGAAAATCCGCTCCATTTGAACCTGAGGATTCAGCTATTCAAGTACTTCATCAACTCTGCGTGTTTGAGCAAGTTTTGCAGGAGGTTATAGCGGAGAAGGATGGTTTGAAGATATCACCCATCAGAGCTAGTCTGAGAATCGAGTTGTACTTTGAGGACATCATCAAGCCATTTCTAGTAAAGGTATGTGCGTTTGTTTTTCCCCAAACTGATTGGAGGTTACACATCGGCATTCGTTTATGCATCTCAATGACTGATAAGACTTCTGTGCAAAGTATAATGGTACACGAGATCAAGGCTTGATATTGCAATGTATCAGGGAGATGTCCGTATCTTGTCCGGTCATTTCAAGCAGTGCTACCAGGAAACGGCTGACTGGTCAATCTGGCTGAACAGTACCGACATCCAGCTCAAGAAGAAAGATAACATCGTACCCGAGCATTGGTTGAAGCTGTAAGTGTACCATTGCTGCGGTCTCGGACGATTGATATCAGACATCAGGCATCATACTGATGCTTTGAGATTCAGGATCGAGAAGAGCTTCCTCTCATTCTTATCGATTGGCTCTCTGCATCTTCAATCCTAGCTTGAAATCGAGGGTCAAATTGGTCTATATCAGCAAAATGCCCTCGCCACCAAAGCCCTTCATCCAAAGGACTTACAGTTCGTCGTCTTCTCCTTCCCCGAGGAGATCGACGACATTTCCGAAGCTGGATTCGAAGAAGGTTTGACATTTGAGCATGAAGTTGATGGGAGAGAAATCACCCTGATAGGTTTAGGTCCAGCAAGAACTATCAATGTGACTACCCTCTATTGAGATCACCACCCATCTGGAGCTAACTTGAAATATACTTCATACAATTGCAGCACTCTTGCGAGCCTAACGTGTATTGGGAGCTGGAAACGGAGACACTTGACTACTTGCCAGATGGTTCTTTACCTAACATCGGATTTACATGTCTCCCTATAGAAAGGGTCGAAGGAAAGTCCATTAACCGTGGACAGCATCTCACTGCTTTTTATAGCGACTATTTTGGTGAGTGATCACGCGACTGATTTCGGAACTGTCCGTATAAATGTTCATGGCTGACAGAAATTTACTGAGTTTATAGCTGAGAATCTATGGTAGGCATAATTTCCCTATCGGGTTTTTCAGATATACTGTTCTGGCTATCGCTAACTAATTGCTCACATACATCCACTATTTTCAATAGTGATTGCGAGTATCCTACCTATCATCAGCAAGGCAAGCGAGCAGAATCAAGCAGTGATTCAGAATATGATCCCGAAGACTCGGAGGATGAGACGAAACCGATTACAAATCCCTTTATGAGGTCGAAAACCAAAAGTAAGATGGAAGTCAAGCGGTGCCCCTCTGCATGCGAGAAAGTCGCAGGTAACCCAGCTCGAATGACACAAGTGAATCACCGGCACAAAGCCACAAGAAAGAAAGGAAGATGGACCAGGAACCAACGTATGTCTAGCAGGTAGTCCACCTGTAATTCAGCCTCCTCTGTCCTCGATGCACTCGATGAAGCAGTTCAGCAGCCCAATCAAGCGCAAGCTCCCATCGGATGGAACAACCATGGCGAAGTCAGACCAGCAGAAGCCGAAAGCCAGTAAAGCTGAGACTACGAGCTCAGATTCATTTCAAAAGCAAGTCAATCACCAGTCATCTAAATCCGCTGTGAAAGAATATGCCAACAAGAAATGCGACCTTAATGAATTATCATTACCAGTCCCAAAAACGTCTCCTCCCGGCACGACCGAGACTTCTCATTTGCCTGAACCCAAAAATAGGAAGATTAGCCCATGTCCAGATGCCATCGATCTTTCATCGAATATGACAGAACGACAACTTCCAATTAACTCAACTTCGGTTCAAAGGTCAAATGCCACTCCATTCCTCGAAGCGTTTCTGAACAGTCAAAAGATCGTGCAATCAGCAGGGGTTGCTCAAGGCTCAAATGGCCGATCCAAAGGTCACAGAAGCAAGGATTAGGGCAACCCAAGGTATGTTGGCGAGGTATCAGGATACTCAAGATAAGTTGGGAGAGATGATGTGGGGTGGAAGAAGTAAATGAATCGACCATTATGAACAGAAGTACACGGTATCCATCAGTTTATGATGCGCGATAATGTACATACCAACAAGCCGAACGTCACACGCTGTCCAAAATGTAGTATATCATCATAGTTGACCACCCTGTGTAAACATTTATATACAGTAGGATCACATATATATGAGGACTGTGCATTGTATATATCATAAATAGCTTCATGTCCATATTCGGCGACAGATTCACAGCACCTCATACAGTTCACAATGAATGCTACAATGCTTTCATGTGCAAGACTGAACAGATCGATCAACGTCATCAGTCAGTCACTCTTATACACATCCAAATGCATACAGATTTATAAACCCAACCAATCTCAATCTCTACTACAAGTTTGTCGACAAGACGAATAAAAGTGATTTCAAGTTATCTAGGATAAAAAGAACTTTTTCAACAGATCTTCCACAATTCACCGATCAATCGACCATTCAATCATTCAAACTATCCATTTCCTTTTTTACATTGACAAACAACAGATTACTTCCTCCTCTCTCTCTATATGTCGATTCTTGATCCAATGGTAATCCACAGTAAATAAGTTTCTATAAAAAGTCAAAACCAAAATGAATACTAAGAAAACATAGACATATGAATTATTGCTTCGTTTCAATTTCCAATTATGCAGGGTTCTAAGTTGTATTTTATGAGATATACAATATGAAAGAAATAAGATAGGTCCTTAAAAACAACATATTGATCAAATCAGATCAAACGAGAGCAAGTCTGAAAATATAGAAGTGTGATAAAAGCCCTTTCGAAAAATAAAATAGAAGATCAATATATGCAGATAGAAGAGAAAAATTCGATATTTATGTAGAAAAGTCCTTCAGTCGTGTGACAGGATCACTTTACATCATTGGAGGAGCGTTGTGGTAAGGAACAAATGGTTGACCTTGTTGATCTTGCCAATTTCCGGCTGGTACACCTGCACCTCCAACAAGGCTTTCTTCAGGAAGGATCACTTCCGCACCGTTGGTTTCGACTGAAGGAGGTTGTTGCCCTTGCATGCCAGGATGAGGTCCGTGGGGATGAGGGGGTCCACCAGGTCCATCTTGAAGATGCCAGTTGGGTGCGGGTCCACCGGTGGGTCCTCGAAGATGTAACCATGGTTGACCATCGGGTCCAGGAGCATGGTAGCTCATTCCAGTATGAGTAGGTCCCATTTGGGGTGGAGGTGGTCCACCAGGTCCTCCTCTTTCACCACCGTGAAAATGGGCTTGTCCAGGATGCATGTGTCCTCCACCGTATTGCATGAAGGGTCCACCGCCGCCGTAGATATCGGTCAAAGCGTTGACATGTTGTAATTGAGGTCGACCGATGTGTCCCCGGTTGGATCCATGATAACCACCTCGTCCGTACCCTCGTCCACCACCACCGCCACCACCGTTACCACCGTAACCATTGCCTTGGCCGTAAGGGCTGAAGGAGGCGTCTTCTCGAGCAAGTTTGGATTGGATTCGTTTACCATAAGGAGTGTTTCGGATAGATGGGAGAATGGGTCGGATGAGTTCGACAAGCTATTGAAGATTGGCCATCAATACATGATCATTGGAAGGTAGGATTTGCTTCAAGAATCAAACTCACGAGCATTCTTTGTCCGATATCACAGTAATCCAAGATAGTTTGGATGACATAATTTCCGTAGCTGTCTCTGAGCAACTTCTCAAGACGAGATCGGTTGAGACATTCTCCTACCAATCCTTTTCGAACTTCTGGATCGGCCACTCGAACACATTTCTCGACGACATTGGAGGAGAATCTAAGGAGGATTCAGATGATCAGCCCATTGTTCCCTGACTTGCGGGACCAATTCTACAGACAAAACTCAAGACTTACTTTTGTACAGATAACGAACAGACATTACCGATAAAAGTTCTGATCAATGGTTCAGAGAATCTAGCATCGTTGAGATCCAGGATGTATTGGATAACGTAGTTACCGAAAGGATCTTGTACCAAGTAGAGGGAGTTGAAGATGATCTCAGTGACTAGTTGCATTCTTTGTGCTGGTGAGGCGTGATCGATCGATCGTTGGAGCACACAACAACCGTGTCGATGGGTTGCAACTTCGATCAGGTTGGCAGCAATGGCATTGTAGATGAATTGGTTGTCTTCGGGGATAAGCTTGTTAAGGCATTTTTGGATGACCTGCTCAAAACATCAGCATTACGTCATCTACGAACAACAATGCTTAGACTTACATGGTTACCGTTCAGATCCTTGATCAACGCTACGACGTTCAGACTCAAAGCCATGATCAAAGTTCTGATCTGTTTGGCTTGTCTAGGTTGAGCGAGGAAATCGACCATCTTCTGGACCGCTCGGGTACCATGCATGTTGAGTGAAATACCGACGAGGTCATTGGCCACCGAGTCGATGATGGCAGATCGTTGTTCTTCCGTAGAGTATTCAAGCAACTTTTGACAGAGGTAGTTACCGAAGGGATCAGTCATGAGTTCGGGGAAGTGACCGTATGTCTCGTTGAAGATCATATCTCTATGTTTCGGATCACCGTCTTCCAGTTTCTTCTGCAAGTATCTACATCCATGTTGATCTTTACAGAGTGGAAGAAGCTCTCCCTGGATATCTTCGATTCGAACTCCGGTGAATCGGTTGACTAAGAAAGTTCAGAATCAGCATTGGTCACGATCCAGTAGATTCGATCACTCACACTCTCTATCTTGATCAGCTCGCTTGTTCTTCAAACCGATAGATCCACCGGGATAGAGTGCTCCGGAACCATATCCATCGTCATCAAAGCCATAAGGGTCGTAGGCGGTCTGAGGGTTGAATGCACCCGAAGGAGGGAAAGCGTTGTAAGCGTCGTAGGGCTAATCCAGGTCAATATATCAGCATGTCTCGCAGTTTTTTCACTCATGGTAGTGTTACTCACTCGACCAGCTTCGTTCATGGAAAAACCTCCACCAACTTTACCGAAAGCTCTCGCCAAATCAGGGTTTGAGAAACCTCTTTGAGCGTGACTCAATCCTTCACCAGCGTTCTCCTGTGGACCAGGAGCTCGCTTGGCACCGCTAATACTGTTGAAGCCAAAAGGAGTAGCTGGAACAGATTTACTGGGCATGGCAGGAAGACTGGCAATGGAATCTGCCATTCCGGTGGGGGAGGTCTTTCTGCTTCCAAGGATTGGATCTCGACCATCATCACTCATAAGACCTTGTCCTGGGAGGGGCGAGGTCATTCCTCTAGCAGTGTTGGCATTGGCGGTAGCTGGAACAGCAGAAAATTGGGGCCATTCAGAGGTCTTTAAAGAAGTTTCAAAAGGTCGAGAACCGAATGCACGAGGTGGTGTTTGCGATAAAGGAGCGAGATCAAGAGCAGCAGAGGCGGTGGAAAGTCGCTAGTGTCAGGTCAGGGGATTTCGTCGAGCAAATGAAGGAAATGGTAACTTACCTTGTTGTCTGACTTGGGAATACCAGGGAAAGGATCATCATCACCCATTTGAAGGTATTTGACGGAGCCTGATCATATGATCAGCTGACGAATGTTCGCAATATAGGAAGCTGTACTCACTTTGGGCACCCTCGGCGTCAACATCATCATCTTCCGTCCAATCTCTTCTTCCTGCATCAGCCATAACGCTCAAGCTCAATTTCTCCATCCCGAAAGTACCTCCGTAAGTGCTAGTTCTTCTGCTTCCGGGCATGCTCTTCGCGCCGTTGAGACCTTCTCGTTCTCTTC
Organism: Kwoniella mangroviensis CBS 8507; assembly: GCF_000507465.2. Lineage (NCBI taxonomy): Eukaryota > Fungi > Basidiomycota > Tremellomycetes > Tremellales > Cryptococcaceae > Kwoniella > Kwoniella mangrovensis. The sequence goes on along the minus strand of NW_027062534.1, from coordinate 3,344,895 downwards.
CTGGTGGACCGATAGGTGCTGGGGCTTCTTTGTTGTCTGAAACAGAAGCGGTCGTACCGTGGGGTAATCTACCGGGAGGAGTGGTGGGTGCAGAGGCAGCTTCGCCAGCGGGGGTATTACCATTGAGCAATTGACGTTCTTCAGCAAGTTGAGAAGCTTCGAGTTCCTGCATTTGCTGTTCGAACCTAGCCCGTTGAGCATGTCTTTGTCGTTCATGTTCCAGTCTCTTGGCTTCGAGCTTATCAGCGTGTTGGGCCTGTAGTGGAGATTAGCCATCCATAACGGAATATTTCTCATCCGCGACTCACCGAATCAGCAAGATCCAAAGCATCATGCCCATTTGGTAATTTCCCATTTACCGCATCCAGCTTGTTCAATTCTGGATCAGATTGAGTAGCAGCGACATTGAGCCTTGTCGTAGGGGCGGTAGGACTGAGAGAGGTGGTATCGGTAGTCATTTCTTTCTATATCTTGGCTATTTCGGATTAACAAAGCTACAACAGAAATCGACCAGTTTCTCTATCAGCATTGCACGCTCATATGTATGACCAACATACATTTGATATCTTGATAATCCTAAAAGACGGTATTGCAATTGGATGACGTTTTCTTTTGGGTCGACTTTGAAAGGAGGTCGATTGGTATTTTGTATTCTGAAAATTCTGTTATGGGGTCATATATAGCGAATTTAGGAAGTATCGTTGATTTGACAATGGGAAGTAAGGATAACCATGGTTGTTTCGTGTTTGATAGAGCAGAATGAAGAGATAAACGTGAGGATAATATGTAAGCGATTGTAGATATGCATGCATGACAGTGTCTCAGCTATGAGTTGGATGAGGAGAAGATGAGGACTGACATGAAATTTGCGCTTAAACTCTTCTTCGAGGTTTCTACGAAATTTCTTCTTTTTCTTTTGGTTTTGGTTTTACAAGACTTGATCTATCCGGAATTCGAAGACGAGTCGAGTCGAACTGAGATGCGATACTAGTACAAGAGAGTACAACTTGCAATGCTGTGTTAAGATATTGTGATGGTTTCTCTATAGGTTGTGGAAAAAGTCAAAAAAAGTTAGAGCTGGATTATGAGTATCGTCGAACATGAATAATTTGGAGGATGGATTGTCTTTTTACGAGATAAGTACCATGTGGCATTTTGGAGTACTCTTCTCTCACCCACTCATAAAAACGCCGATTCAAAGTTCCACCTCGCTCTCAGTGGCATCATCCTTCATACAAAGTATATCTCAGCATGCTCGTTGTTGGAATGCAATCCACAAAATGGAGGACAGACAAAGCAGACACAGACAAATGCAGAGAATGCAATCAGAAAATGGCAATGCCATCACGTCATGGATACAAGTCCCCCTATGAAAAGCAACCATCCTTCCATCCATCTTCCCAGTTCCTCGTTCAGCTAATATGGGTAACGATCCATCTTAGTTGTACTGAGAAGATATGAATAAGTCAGTATACCATCAGTGACGTAGGGAGATTGCGGTATCAGTAATACTGACCTTGACGAAACCGATTTGCTTGGACTATGTAATCAATTGAGACATCAGTATACTTCCTTCCATTGAATACCTTGTTCAAGGTCAACTGAACGCACCTTCTCTCGGAAACATTGTCTGCACATGTCAAGACCCCTATTTGATCGCAAACACCAACACAATCAGTTGCAAATCCAATCTCCTCGATATCGTTCTCTGACAGATAATTTCGCCATGAGTCGTCAAACGTACCATTTTCTGCAATCACGTATATTCAAATCAGCATCAACCACTTCATCATGTATGTTCAACCGAACTCCAAACTCACCTGATGAGACCAGCTTGGTGAGCACAGACTCGACATTGTCGAGAACCTTTACCGTAGTTTCTGGGTCTATATTTTGTGAAAGAGATAGTCAGTCGAGCGGTTCTTCATGAATCCAGTTCCAATCCAATCCTCCTAGATCGATTTTTCCAACTTTGCTTCTCATGCTGGATCTAAATCTCGCAAGCCCTTGCTCCGTCCATTATTTCTCGTCGAGAACCTCATCTCTCGGTTGATTTTCCTTCACCGTTGTAGTGATCTCGATCCTGTTCCATTCTACCATACACTTCCCTCACTAACATCCCATGTATAATCACTCTCCACATCCATTTTGATCTTTGATGACAAACCACCAACTCACCGGGAGAACCAAACGTCAGAGTGAGCCCTACAACGAAAATACGACATCAGTAAACCATCCCCTTTGAATTCGACGCATCACACTAGTGTCACAACTCACATATTGTATATCTATTTCTGGTTGACTTGGAAAAGTCGGTTTTCTTGAGGTCCTACTCAACATGGACGGTATCAGTATATGTTCTCACTGTTATGCACTTCTCGACTCGATGGTTCTACAATCCGTCCGAACAGCATTTCCTTTCTGCTGTCTTCAATCTTCCATATCAGACATTCATTGTACCGAGCCTTTCTTCTTCTTCTGACTTTTCCTGTGTCCTTCCTGAAGCTCTAGCGATATGTGCTCGAACGTACTCACTTGATGGATAGGTGGGGTTGGCGTCAAACGAAGGTTGATTATCTATTTCAAGGATCAATAAACTCTTTAATTCACCATGCAAACGGAAAACCTCGAAATTGGATCAATCAGACACCAGTGAACCAAATTTGATACCGTCAACGACTTTCGTCAATCGAAATTACCGAATAACGCCGGTCGTCCAACCTATATGTGGCACTTGCTAACAACCACGGTTCCCTTTGTTTGTGCATCTTTCGTTGATTCATGATGCATCGAGTGACCATGATCAGTCACAGATACACCAAGTCATCATTTATTGTATTTGACACATGTGAAATCAGATATTGCAGTATATATACTACATATAATTTCCTATGAATCACAGACGAAATGGTATTTCAGGCGACGATATCCCAGCTTGTCTACAACGTACAGCACTCCACATTCTCATAATATGACAGTCATACAAATCTACTTCGAGATATATAAGCTTGTCGGATCATAGATGCTGAATGGGCATAACGAATCAAGATCCTGTATAATCCAGTTTGCTCCTGGATGATCTACCTGTGAATTGATCTTCTGTTTCTCGCTCTATGACTGAACCCCCAACAGCATTTTCAGTCCAGTTACGATTCTTGGAGACGATCTTGACAAATTGGATTTCTTCTTCTTCTTCTTCCTTGCGGGCCAATGGGTATACAGACACACGGGTATCATTGAACCCATGAGTCGTCGAGTTGCATAGCCTTCTCTTCACTATCGCTTGCCATTCGTCTTCGTCGATCGATTCCAGTCCATTCATTTCACTCCCATCTTCTTCCTCTCTTGCTAAATCTGATTCCTTAATCTCATCTTCAACTCCTTCGTCGTCCATAATGACTATCAAGCGTCCGTAATCTACTGTACCATCATCCAGTCCAACGTCCAGTGAGGTACCACCATCCAACAATTCGTCATCGAAGTCGACCTCAATCGGAGTATCCCAACTGCTACCCTTGACTCCTAGGCCTTCAACGAGAGATACAACGTGTGTTGGCTGTTCGAGGACTACCTCTGCTTCCGTAGGTATAGAAGTTTTCTGCCCAAAGAAATCCTCATTATTATCTGCAAGATCTGATTCTGGCGATAATACAGTTCGAAGTCGTTTCGCAACCGGCGGTGAGATAGATCTTAGAGCATCCAAATCTTCATTATCATCTGGGTCAGCATAAAGTTTCTTTGTGGCAGGATCGCCGACGGTAGTTCCCTGATTGGTTGATTTTCTGCATCGGGATTGACTGCTGAGCGATGTAGGAGTAGGAGGATTAGTGTAGGATGGGGTGTGAACTTGAGATACATTGGAACGAGTAGATGAGGGCGGTGTAGGTAATGGATCCGGACCAGGGGGATGATACGCTCGACTTTGACATCGACTATCATGCGGCAAGAAGTATTAATCGTTGATTTATCAGAATCGGTGCTCTGTAATCACTGGTATCGGTTCGTTAATAACTCACCACTCATTTCTAGCTAATGGATCCATCCCACTACCATTTCAGCTCGGCATCATAGTATCGAGAGATTCTAGGAGTACTAACCGAAATTCTTGGAATAAAACGCAAATAACTGTTCTCCGACAAACAATTTCTTCTTTCTATTGAAGTATCCAATCAGACATCCTACATCTTGCAAACCAGTATGGAAATCCATTTTATCCCTTGGGAATCGCCAACACACATTTTCACTGCATCTATGCTGACGTTTTCGAAAGCCCGAAGTCAGCTCGGGCGTGGTAGATACAGTACATATCTCAACGGAGAGGTGGAGAGTGAACTCACGTTGATGACTCTGGCCATACCCAGACCTATACAAGTAATTTCCTTCTCACCATGCCATTCCTCAAACATCAATTGATCGTTGAATCCCAGATCCACTGGATCATCAATCTCTGATGGAAAAGAGATGAGAATGAATTCTATTCCACTAACGGATATATCACCTTTATGTTTACCAGAAGCATAATTTGGTACTTTCCTTTTCCTCGTCTTCGTCGATGTAGGAGATAGAATAGGTGGAATGGGTTTGGCGAACAAACCTGCTTGATGATCTAGTTCCGGGACGGAACGCAGGTGGATTTGAACATTAGATAGTGCTGAGAGGAAATTATGCTCAATCCTACAATTGTACATATGTCAATCTTATTGAAGATTTTGCATGTACCCATTCAGGGAGATATTTGAACTTACTTGTCAAGCCAGTATTCTGGGATAACATTTTCGGGCAGGACTCTTTGATAGTTCGTACTATATCCATCAAGTTAATCATTCAGCTTTCCGATCTCCTTTCCCTTTTTGCTTGTTTGTCAACTCACATCTTCTTCATCATCCCCTGCAATACCTCCATGTCATCCTCCCTCTTAGCTAATAGCTACTAGGAGCGTTAGTATCTATATAATCAGTGTATATTATGAGCACACTCACTCCGGTCCGAGGATCGACGAACAACCCCTTCCTATCATAATATAACCCCTCAGTCGCTCTCACCGGCGGCTTCTCCAACTTATCCAATACAGCGAAGAACTCGTGAAAAACATGTTCGTGAGCACATATCTGGTGCAATATTTGCACGGTATGTTCGATCGATTCTTGTCCAAGTGAGGTCGTTGCCGAAGATATGTTTTTCCTTTTGGAAATCGAGGAGGAAGAGGAAGAGGAAGATGGGGTGAGAGGGATGATGGTAGGTTGTGACATTAGTGTTGTATCAGCAGATGAAAGTAAGCACTCTATAAGCAGATTAATAAGTCTATGTGATCATTCGGATCAGAATCAGATGTGAAGTAAAGAAGGAAGGAAGGAAAGAGGATGGATCTCATGTCTCGTTGAGAGGGCGACTAGTGAAATCTCATTCTCGAAAACCACTAGTCCATTACAATTTCAGGTACCATCTATCTTATCAATCCAGCGGTGAATGTAAACAACAGATCACTACTCATTACTCGTACCGCGCACGAGCCTGCCTTTGGAGATCCGTCACTACTCGTATCACATCGCCGGTCCGAGGTCTGTGCGGGACTGTTTTATTTACCATCTGTAGAGGTTAGGTCGCGACGATGGGAGGTTGTGTCTGAGCGAGTCGAAAAGTGGGATATAGTCGGTCCATTCATTCCAATTCATCTTTGTTCGTGTCTACCGGTCAAAATGAAGACGCAGTATCATTCCGTCAAAACCCAAAAATATCGTCCATAGCATCTTTCTTCTTCTTCTTCTTCTTTTTAGGTCTCTCCAACGTCTCATCCACTACTGTGACTCCTTTTTTTTTCTTCTTCTTTTTCGAATCATTGGAATCTTCCGGCAGTTCTTCAGATGACTGAGCGGGGAACGAGATCGAATCGGATATAAGATCAAGATCATGAGATCGTTTCTTCTCTTTCTTGGTTATACCTTCCATTCTCCCATCTTTCGTTGGATCATTGTCGTCGGGCATGTTGACAAATTTTATGGTATCAGGGAGACGAGAAGATATATACCCATCATCTTCCCCAAGTACGGGCTGAGCTAAGATCAGAGGTGATTGAGACCGTGAAGACAAACCAGTCGGCTGTTCGATCTGAGACGATGTTCTGTCGAATTGTCTGTCATTTGATTTTGTTATAGGTGGCTGACGTCGAGAAGTCGAAGGAGAACTTTCTTGTGTTCGAGGTGTTATTGAAGGTCTTTCGATCCTTTCACCCAGTTCAATCACATGTATACCCATGTCTTCGCCCAGACCTTTTGTAGTATCACTCAAAATCACCTCTCCAATCATATCTCGTTCGTCGTCGACATTGACTGTCCTCAACTTCTTTTTCTTCTGATACTTCACTTGGCCACCATGTTGAATTACTTGATCTGGATCCATTCCCAGGCCACTTGCGATGTTCATCGTTATCGTGAACAACCTAGCGTAGATAGCCAATACGCTAGTTTGAAGGGGTAAGAAATGGTGTAGTTCGATGATTTGGGATGTAAAGCGCTGGGCGGTAAATAGTGACTTAACCATCTGTGAGATGTCCAAAACGAATCAGGATCTACTTGCAAATGGAGCAGCGTATCTGGATCAAAACAGCTCTTAAGAGGGACGATGAACGAGAAACATACACGATATATCAATCTTTCTCCTGTTAATCTTCTCGTCTCCCATCCATTCTCATCCGTTTGAAAGCTCGATGTATCCCTCACGTATTTGAGCAGTATCTTTCCGATCCTTAACACCTCGTGCATCCTCCTCAGGAACAGCTGCGTACGATGTTGATCCCTCGCTCTGAGGAGTAACGTCTGGAGAAATGACAATTCCGTGGACAAGTGAGAAGCGATCGACGAGTGGACATGCAGCCTGTTGAGAGGAGTCGAAGGACCCCCTGAAGAAGGGGTGCTGATGAGCGACGACATTGACGGTGTCCTGGTGTCATACAAGCATGTCGATGACGGGAAGTAAAGAGTCAGACTTGCAAGATAGCAAGATAAATCTCAAGATCGACATCTGAAAATATTGACGTCTACATGTTTCCGACGGAAGTAGGGTGGACCTTCCTATGCTCATCTCCCTCATCGTACGAGAAAGAGAAAAACACACATTTGTTTACGCGCATCGAAATAAATCAGAAATTTACTTTGATTTTCTTTTTGCTTTCTTTCTCTTCTTCTTCTTCTTCTTCTTCTATCGTATCTCTCTTCAACGGCAAACAACCCCGGCAAGATGGCAGTGACCATGGACCGACCCTCGTCCAACCTCAGAAAGAGAAAGTCTAATGGAAATCTCAACTCTGATAACATCCTCAACGGGAAATCGACCGCCTTGTTGAAGATCAATGCCATGCCTACTGAACATGGTCAGGAGATGGATAAGAAACTGGATGAACATCAGTCGTGAGTGTTAGCTGTCAGGGTAGGGAGATGTGTCTGCTGCTGATGCACACTGCCATGGTGTAGATACGAATTCGGTGGTCCCGTAGGTGTCACAGCCATGATGGTCGGATTCCCTCTCCTCATGTGTGAGTTGAAGGTCAACAGGATGAACAAAAACATATACTAAGACCGAGCCGCTAGACTACCTCTGGATATGTCTGTGGTTCTACCGAGGTAAATTTGTATACCCTACATCAGTGGACGATATCCGACCATTCCTCAATAAGATGGGTCAACACATATACGAGGTGAGCCCGACATCACCCTTGGGCAACTTGACTGACAGCTGACGATGTGCGTTACGATAGGGTGCCTACCCCACCAAATTCGCCTGGGTGACTTACTGTGGTCTCACTGCCATTCAACTCATCTTCGCTCAATTCATGCCTGGTCTCATTCAGAATGGTCTTCCAGTTCCTTCACTAGGTTACAAAGCCCTTCCATACCACTGCAACGCTCTTTACTCATGGTACGCTACCTTACTTCTTGCTTATGGTTTACACAAGACTGGTATCTACCGATTACCATGGACCATCGAGAACTATGGTCCGATCATGACTGTCGCTCTCATCGTTTCGTTCTCTGTATCTATACTTATCGACGTTTGCGGAAGACTCTTCCACTATGGCGGTAAACCCATGCGATTATCTGGTAACGTCATCTACGACCATTTCATGGGCATCACCCTCAACCCCCGACTTGGTAGAATCGACTTGAAGATGTTCGCGGAAGTTAGAGTACCATGGGTGTTGTTGTTCTTGATTTCCCTCTCTGGTGTGGTCAAGCAGTACGAAGAGTTTGGAAGAGTGTCATACAATATGTGGCATATGCTTTTGGCCACTGGTCTGTATATCAACGCATGTGCGAAAGGCGAACATATGATTCCTCAAACTTGGGACATGTTCCATGAGAAATTCGGTTGGATGTTGATCTTCTGGAATATGGCGGGGGTGTGAGTTCATCCCTCGTTAGACATGATATCGCTATGAGCTGACGAACGCGCCTAGCCCATTCACTTACTGCTATCCTGTCATCTACATGGCGCGAGCCCCTCCATCCACCTACGAGTTCCCATTATGGGGTAACATTGCGATGTTCGTCACTCTCGTTACATTCTATTACATCTTCGACTGTTCCATGGCGCAAAAATCCAACTTCAAGATGCATCAACAAGGTGAACACAACCCTCGAAAGGCTTTTCCTGTACTGTACGGATCTGATCTCAAGAACCCAACTTACATCCAAACCAAACACGGTAACAAGCTTTTGACTGGAGGTCTCTGGAGATACGCCAGAAAGATCAATTATACTGCCGATTGGATTCAGGCTTGTACGTGGGGATTGACGGCTGGGTTCAATACTCCCATTACGATGTTTTACCCGATCTTCTTCTTGGCTGTGTTGACGCATCGATGTGGAAGGGATTTCGCCAAATGTTCGGTCAAATATGGAGAAGATTGGGATGAGTACTGTAAGGTGGTTAGATGGAAGTTCATACCTTACATCTATTAGGTGATAGGTCATCTGTCCAATAGTGCTGATTAATCGGGGAGGATATGGATGGGAGGTTTTGAGTTTTGAGGAGAAATGGTGCGGTAGTTCATCAAGAGGGCAAAGGACAATGAATGGCTAGAAGTAGAAACTAGAACATACAGCAATATATAGTATTTTATACTAATGATATACCCATGACGAAATATGGACAATCTCACATGTCCATCAGATTGGGCATCTACCAGCACTTGTCGTTGTAGCCTTCTGCTTGGTCGCTGTTGATGCGCTCACGGAATCCGTTCTGCTTTAGCGGCCCGTCGTGACACGAGAATCCTTGTTTGGCTTATGCGTCCAAGTCACAGGCATCGCGCTTCTGAGATCCTGTTACCCCCTTCAGGCTTTGCATGCTGAGCGAGAGACCGAGGCCAGGACCAACAATGGAATGCTAGTTGAAGGATGGTCGGTTGTTAGATTTGGTCCCATTTCCCATTTCGTCCTACCACAGGTGCATGCACGCGTCAAAGGGGGGTCTTCGTTCGAAAATTAGAAAAAATAAAGGACGCGTGAAAGACAACCAAACTTGATCTCTTTGTACTCTCTTGGCACACATACACATACATTCCCATCTCATACTCTTGTCATCACCGCATAGATTGTACTCGTCTGCGCTCACTATCCATCACGCCAGATTGGTGAGAAATCCAGCCATCCACGATGCCTCGACACCCTATCGCATTCTCCCTCCCATCTCCCATCCCCTCCTTACCTGTCGCACCTCGCCCAGACCCTTCCCCACTCCAGCAATCCATTTCCAACACCCTTTCTTCCACCGACTACGATCTGGTATCACTACCGCTTACTAATACGGCATGGCAGGATAGGTGGGAACGGCTCTGTCTTAGGCCAGTAGAGGAAGATGAGGGTCTCACACCCGATCAACTGGCAGAACGAGACAGGGAAAGGGAGACGGTCGACCTGGAAGCTGATGTCTGGAGGAGAGATGGTGGATTGAAGAGAGATGAGGTGAATGTCAGTAGATTAGAGGAATCTCAGGCTGTCATTACGACTGCTGCGGAATGGTTGGAATTGGATAGTCCAGATGAAGGTATAAGATTTGATTCGGAGATTGTAAGTTGTCTCTTTCATGACGTTACAGTGTATCGTATACCGTATACTGATCAATTTGTGATATTGTATAGGCTCTTCGATCAGAGATGGCACAAGCTCTATACCTCTCTCTGCCAGTCCTTATCATTCCTGCCCCATCGTTGATAAATCGAGCATTCCTACCTTCGTACGCCCGAGCGATATCCAACCTATTGCAAATGGGGGGATCATCAGCTTTCACCCAAATATCAATTCGTATACCTATCTCGGATCCTGTCGAACTCATTACTCAAGGTCCCGCTCCATCCCTTCCTCAAAATACCACTACCACACCTACAGGTAACAAACATAAACGAATTAGCAGTCTATCGACGAGACCTACCTCGATGCACCAGGCTCAATTGAATCAAATGATCAATCAGGCCAATACCCCAAGTTCAACTAGTAATCCTCAGAACCTCAGGATAGCCTCAGGCGCCAGCTCCACCATGTCCACTAAGAGTTCAGCAGCTATAACGGGCGATCCAAGCTCGACTTGGGAAATGTGGGATTGCATCAGGACACTGTGTGGATATCATCCTAGACTATCAGTCAGTAAGTGAACTTCGCTTATCTGGGACTGATTTAATCGGTACTGAGCTAATCCTGACCTTTTGCACTAGCTCTCGACCTTACGAATCCCCTGCCGCCAAGCGTAGGAGCATTGGCCAGATGGACAGCCGAACCAGTCAGATATATCTGGTTACCTGTCGGATCTTTCATTCCTAATGCTAAAGGGTACCCAGTATTGAGCAAAGCTTGTCAAGCGTTCTTGAGGGGTATGAGCAAAGTATGTTGCCTTTTTGTTGCTTTCTTCAGCATTGTCTGACACTGGACGTAGCAAAACCCAACATACGTCTTACATGGTACGACCATGCAGAAACACACAGCTGGCGGACCCAACGCATATCTCCAATACGTTCGACATATCACTTCTCAACCTCCCGCTCCTAATGGCCTGCCGCCCTCAGCGGACGAGTTCACATCGGGATATGCAGACTATCTCCAAGCTCCCTTACAACCCCTCATGGATGATCTAGGTAGCGCGACCTATGATATCTTCGAGAGAGATCCGGTCAAATACAGGCAGTATGAGGAAGCTATCACTTTGGCGTTGAGTGATTTGCCTGCGGGTCAGACTCAGTGAGTGTTTACCGTTCCTTGGTCTTCATGCTGTCCTCGTGCATTCCTGGGAACGTAGACTGACGATCATTCTCGCAGCGTGGTGACAGTTGTCGGAGCAGGCAGAGGTCCACTCGTTGCATGTACATTACGAGCGCTATCTCGGGCAGATAGACAGGCCAACGTCTACGCAGTGGAGAAGAACCCCAACGCATTCATCACGCTGCAAGAGCGCAAAGCTATCGAATGGGGAGATCAAGTCGAGATCTTCTTTGGCGATATGAGGAATGTCGATGTGCCGGAGAAATGCGATATAATGGTTTCTGAATTATTGGGATCTTTTGGTGATAATGAATTGAGTCCTGAATGTTTAGATGGTGCTATGAGATTTTTGAAACGTGAGTGATGACATCTCAAGAGCTGCTTTCGTCATGTTTCAATTTAGGGTGTTACCGCTTATGCTTATATGATTTCATGCTCAGCTACCGGTATCTCCATCCCCACTTCTTATACAGCCCACGTCGCACCTATATCATCGTCAAAGCTCTTCCATGATGTCCATCAACCATCTCGTCCAGCTGGTGCGACCGAGACTCCATATGTGGTCATGATGTCTCAAGTGAACCTGATCTCTGGTGATGGTGGTGGTGTTTCCGGAAGATGTGGAGAGAAAGTACAGCAGTGTTGGCAGTTTGAACATCCTAGAAGGGATCTGATACTGGACTCGAGCGGTAAGTCTCTCGTACAAGCAATGCCAGATCATCTGAACAGAAGAAGCTCATACGGTGAATGAATTTGCAGGAGCTCCTCTCACCAACACGCACAACACACGGTCCTCTCGACATATCTTCCACATCCCGCACGCGGCTACTTTACACGGTCTAGCAGGTTATTTCGAAGCTCATCTGTACTCCAATGTGGGATTATCCATTCATCCAGATAACGCTCATCGAGTTTCTCCCGATATGTTCTCCTGGTTCCCATTGTATTTCCCACTGAAGGAGGCATTATATCTTCCGTCCGGATCGGAGTTAGAGGTTAACCTTTGGAGGTTATGCGATTCGAGAGGAAGGAAGATATGGTACGAATGGTCGGTGGAATCGTACCTTTCCGTATCGCAGAATATACCCACCTCGGCTGGTTTGACACCCAATGGTTCAAGACACGTTTCTTCCTCTGGTGGATTGGGTGGACAACCTTCCCCATTGATGGACGCTCCCTTCTCACCTGGATTTAGCAGTTCGAATAGCGCCTCGACACATATAGGAGAGTTGAATAGGATCAAAATTGGTCAGACGAGTTTACATAATCCTGCAGGTGTGCATTCGTGGGTCGGGCTATAGAGCAGGACATGCCGACTGTAAGGGAGAAGGATAGATGATTAGAGTGAATTTGAGTGGGGTCTGTGAACGGAATGGCGAAGCTGTTAGAAGGAATGTACAATATACGGTATACTAGGGCAACACAGATCATGCATGGACATTCTGGTCTTGCTTACTGACCTTACTTTGGCACCTGGTTGATATGGCCGGATTGATCTTGGCAGCAGCCTACATATGATGTAGGAGGCTTCAGCTCGGGAACACTAATCACGCTCTTCTCCGTCAATTCATTATCTGATTAACGCACGTTTCAACCATACTATTTCTTTAGCCGTTCCTGAATATATATCGGTGCTTGGCAGAGTGGATTGATGACTTGACTCACAGTTGCTGAAGACCATCAACATACAGAAGCATGACACGCAAGACAGCTTACAGCAAAATGGTCCGATGAGCTGATGAACGTGTTGACTCATCTCGTTCACTTACAGGTCTGAACAATTCGTCCTATGTCGACATCTACACACGTTTTAGTGACTTGCGTTCACGAGTACTGATTCCTTTTCGATCTTCTTTCATATATAAGGCTCGAACCGAAGAGAAAGATGAGGACGAGGATGAGGGATTACCCACCACAAGAAAACGCAACGGAAAAAGCAAGATGCGGTCCATCGCCGTACTCTCCCTCGTCCTCGGTGTAGTCTCCGCTTCTCCTCTTAAGCGATGGGCTTACTCGAAGTACTTTGATCTACAAGGGCATAGGGGTGGCCGGGGTGAGACTATTGAGAAGTAGGTGGTCTACATTCTGAACTTAACCTTCATCAAGTCAGCAACGACATACCATGTGCTGATACTGGGGATATACCGTATTACAGCACTCTGCCATCATTCGCATGGGGTTTGATCAATGGCGTTACCACCCTCGAAATGGATCTTGGTCTCACGAAAGATGGTCATTTGATCGTGTGGCACGATGAAAATATAGATCCTACTAAATGTAAAGATACTGGTGCGGTCGAGGAGGGAGATCCGATGTACCCTTATGTAGGAAAATATATCGCTAATCTGTTAGTCGGTCAACTTGGTCGTTTGATTACAATACATTGTATCACTAATGGACTTTTAGGACTTTGTCACAGGTCAAAACTCTTGACTGTGGTTCTTTGAGATTGGACGGCTTCCCATTACAAGGTATGTATGCTTTCGTTAATGTGCGGCCAATCATTCGAGATGGCAATAAAGAATGCTGGTCTGACAATATCATTCGGGTAGAGGTTTACGCTGGTAGCAAGTTATCGACCCTTTCAGAGATGTTCGATTTCGTCTCTTGTGCTACCGACGAGGAAGTGCTATTCAACATTGAAACTAAGGTTGATGGCGATTATCACAACTTGACTCGAAGTGCTGAAGATTTCGTTAAAGCCATTGGGGAGGTTTATGGTCAATATAACATCTGGGATAGGGTAACACATCAATCTTTCGAATGGTTGGCTTTGGTGTTGTCGAAAGAGTTGTATCCTCAATTGAGGACTTCAGCTTTGTTTGATGATTCTACCAGTGAGTGTTCCTTCACTGTAACTGTCTTTACTCTCTTTGCCGTAATTGAGCGGTCGGGTTGATATGCTATTTTCAGTCTACAAACAACTGCCCAACGGGAGTGGCGGTAATCTCACCATGCACGGTACAGGCCCTTCAAACTGGCTGGCCGGTCTCGATATAGATAATTTCCCTGGCGATACCATTGCAGAAAGAGTAGTCAGGGCTGCTGCTTCGATCAAAGCCGACTTGATCTCACCCTCAGTCACTGCTGTATGTACCCATCGTAATGGGTTAAACGGTATCATGACCTAGCTGATGTGAGGTGGACAATTAGGGCGCTTCGTTAGCTGTCGATCCCGCTGAAGAAGGTTGGATCGGGTTCGTCAATAAGACAATGGTCGATACGGCTCATTCATTGGGTTTACAAGTCAAACCATGGACCGCTGAGTGAGTATGAGGTTACTTATTGTACAAGAACATCGAGCGATCTTTGCTTATTATCATGACGCAATGTAGCCGAAAGAACCTCTTCGAATATCTCTTCGATATTGGAGTAGACGGTGAGTCTGTGTGACATTCTTCATCGCATCTTGCAGGTCGACTACATCATCTGAAATGGATCGCAGGTATAATCACCGACTACCCTCATGAACTTCGACGATTACTCGAACATAAAGGTACTTACCCTCTCGCTCCCGTGGGAGATGTCGGTAGGATCATGGGCTGTTTGGCGAAACATAACCAGTACACTGAGACCAAAGGTAATGGCAAAGGTTACTAATTTGAAGATTGGCATACTGTGTGTAGCCACAAAACAAAAAATTACAGTATCAGCAAAAAGGAGCTAACCTGTCAGAAAATGCTTCGATGATATACAAAGTAGACCAATACAGTGTAATCATGTATCTACATTATAATATTCTTGGACTGATCTGTACAGTATTGGATCATTGCCTGACCAGAGGAAGTCTAGAAGACATGTCGATAATCTGACAAGCTCCGATTTTCTTCTGATCGGATCAAGTCCGGAAGAAGTCTCTTCTCTTCCTCAGAAGCGAGAAGGGGTCTTCACTCCTTTCTACCGCGAGCGAAACAATACAGTCAGATATACCAGAATTGTCTATTCGTTATCTATCGTGATACATGATACTCGTTTTGCAAATCCCTATATGCTCATCCTTTCATAAAGGACAAGAGAGGTAAGACTGTGTGTACTATTGAATACAAATCGCAATTGCTAATTTGATAATCATGGGGTCGACACATGTTCGGGTCATTCGCCTCTACTGCACAATCGACATAGGTCATCTTACTATAAGATAATCGGAGTACTATCTTCTTTGGATAAATCTGACATTTCAAATTCGGTCAGAAGACTTCTCTAAAAAACTTGATCCTTGTCTGTCGACCGAGCCACAAGGCATGACAACCACCGGAATAATCTCCACTCCTGTTCACTTTGTTCTCATGTTTTGCCCTTTTCTTTTCTTTTCTTTCGAGATTCCATATTCGATAGCTGAGTCCGACAGCGAGATAAGTCGTTATCGCAAGTCATCACAAAAATAGACAAAGAAGGCATAAGGACCGCCTATAGGCATATCATCCGCCAAGTCAAGCCTTCTGCAATTGGAACAAGAAAGAAACAGAGTCTACTGTCTTTTCCACCCACTACACCAGCAGTAGAATAGAATACAGTTCCACAGGAAAAAAAGCTGAATAACAGCGCTTAGTCAACGTACACTTCATCATTGTTAGTCAGTCAAGCCTTCTCAACAGATTGGTACCTATATAATAGTCATCTCAAAAAGAAGAAGTGGCGAATCCTCGAGAACCCAGACACAACGATTCTCATTTTATCAAGATATTCATCTTGACATATATGGTTGATTGATTCTTTGTGATAATATTTGCCACTCGATCATCATCAAACTCACAATCATTTCACATGCCTAGCTCAGTCCACAGTTTGAGCGACTACGATGAAGCGGACACCGCCTTCCGTCACTCGCTTGGTCTAGGCACTAGGCGAGACCGCGAGGATTTCGTGACGTTTCAAGATCCCGATGGGGGTGTAATGAAGATCCCTCGAAGCGAGTATATAGCAATGAACATAGATTTGGAAGGACAGGAAATGAGTGAAGGTGACGTTATGCTAGCTCGTAAAGATGAAGAAGACATGACTTCTGCCCGGAGTATGGAGAGCCTGGCTAAATCTAGATCACTCCCTTCTATCAGCTCGACCTACCCTTTTGGCCCGTTGGTTGAAGATGGAGGTATGATAGCTGAAGATCAAGTTCCAGAAATGGAAGATGACTTCAATGATAACGAAGATGATGATGGATTGTCTTTACCTGATCTATCAGAAGATGGTTCTGTTATCGAAAGTCCCTTGAACGACATGCATGATCCAATGGAGATTGCTGCTACGTTACCCGAACCTAGTATATCCATAACAACACCTATCGACTCTCAACCAAACACATCTACGGCTTCTTCTGCGGGTAAACAGACCGTTGAGGAATTTAGGATCACAGAGGGACCGCCACCTTGGGTCCTAAGGGAGTTCGAAACCGGTGGTGGACATGGTATAGCTATTAGTCCAGATGGCTCTACCATCGTCAAGGTAAGATTTTCTGATTCTTTCATAGCTGCGTACGTACTTTATTGACTTTTAGACTTTTGTATAGAGAACCCATCTTCAAGAGATCATCGTGTACGAACGGATCAACTGTAATGACTCACCTCTACGAGCTATCAAAGATTGGGTACCAAATTACGAAGGGTGTTTCACCGACCATCCGTCGGTCTTGGTCACTGTCCCGGAGCTATCTTATCCGTTCTCGAAGGCAGATTCATCAAATTCTCACCTACGTCCTCCGATGAGTCGCAGACCGGGGTTATTAAGGAATAACACCTCTGATACCCATTCCACTGTGAGTACGGACGATCCTCCGGTATATCATTACAGACTAGCTGAAATATGATTAGTCGATAATGCTTGAAAATCTGAAATACGGTTACAAACCCAGTACGATCTCAGAATTCGACATCAAGCTAGGAAGAAACATGATTGATCCATGGGCAAGCGATAATACTGCACCTAAATTGAAGAGAATGGAAGATCAAGTGAATGATACAACTAGTAAATTAGATGCTGTCAGGTTGATTTGGGCCAATGTGAGTTCTTCCTCTTCCGTTCGTTCTTGTATAACGAGTATGATACATGTATTGACTGATGATTGATGTTCTTGCATATATTTAGACTGCGATACAAGATGCGATCACCGGCGAATGGGATCATGTGAAGACCGATAAGTATTATGGTAAATCGTTGAAAAGGACTGAAGACGACCATGAAAGAGAGGACTGTGATACTCTTAATGATGCTTTTGTGAGGTTATTCCCCTCGCCTAGAGATACCATCGTATTCAAAGGTGATTCGTCAAGATCGAAATCGACACAGCCCGTTAGTGCATTCGGTAGTGATTTGGAGAGATACCGACATGATGAGCTCCTAAATCCTGAGAAGAACCCAAGACGATTCGCCTCTACCATGAGCGGTGTAAGTCGTACTTTGCCTGACCTATTTGATCTACAACGAATGAACAAGGAGACAGACCAAGTAGATCTAATGATAAGCACTATGAGACATATTCGATATCGTATAAAATCGCTTAAAGAAGCCGTCAAACAAACTTCTTGGAGATTTGTCGGATCGTCCTTATACGTAGTCCACGGCGAAGATGAAGAAGAACTAGACGAACCTAATGGATTGACCAATTCGTTGGTAGAGGAAGACGTCAATGAAAGTCAAATTGACTCATACCTTCATCTAATCGGATACAATAATTACAATTCGAAGAATAACGAATATTATCCAAATCTAAATACCCGAATAAGCGTCGACGATTTACCAGATATCAAGTTTCACTATTTCTCACCTTTTTATGAGGCCGAGAGAGAACCTCAAGTGAAATTGATCGATTTTGCTAGAACTGATTATGGTGAAGGACCAGATAAGGATGTCATGGATGGTTTACAGACGACAATCGATTTGATGTCGAAAAGGATCGATACGCTGAAAGATACGAAAAAGGATATACAAAGTCAGATTCAGTCAACTAGGGATGAGATCATGAATGCGAGTAGGAGCTATTAGCGAGGGATTAGACACCTTATTCAAGGCCTTGTACCATTGTATTTATCCATGACACGTTATAAGTACACATCTACCGCTTCCAAATGGTTGTAAAGCTTGTGCGATGTATGTGCATGATCAGGTCATCTTGTAGATTAGCATGTTAGTTAGAATAACAACGAGCGGTCAGTCAATACTCAATACCGGACGGATATGTTTGCACTCCATCCCGTTGTTTTTAAACTACATACATGTATCGTCAGAATGCTACATGCACGAGTCCATTTCCTCTTATATCTATCTTTCCTGTGTTACCCATTTAAGCGGAGATCTTCTCGAGAAGAGCCTATATCAAATGAAGGTATATTTGGGTCAATATATGTCTAACGGCAGAAGCGCAAACAGGAAATAAGGAAACTCACGTTAAGTTTGGCGGGGACAGCTCCAGTGACGGTCTCAACGGGTTGACCATCCTTGTAAGCGATGAAAGTCGGCATAGCCTTGATACCGGCTTCCTTGGCGATTTCCTGGTGAAGTCAGAGTCAATCGATCAGCATATTATATCACACGAGAAAGTAGGACTAGGGTGTATGGCGCGACGATGAGACAGGTAATAGGAAGTACGCTGTAGCTTGAGGGAGACTCACGTCTTGTTCCTCAACGTCAACTTTAACGAATTTGACACCTGGGTATTTCTCCTCGAGCTTGGCGAAATGAGGAGAAATCATCTTACAGGGACCACACCATGTGGCCCAGTAGTCGACGACGACAGGTTGAGAACCGGAGATCTATAATATCATCAACAGTGAAATAATTAGCACACGAGAATGTTTGACAGGAGATATGGTATAACACTCACGAGGTCCTTGAATTCTTGGTGGGATTCGATAGCTTTGACCATTTTCAATGTTTGATTTCTATCTGAGGAGGTATGAGTAGAGAAGTGTAAGCTTGGGCTGTTCTTGGTTCTTGATAATGTTGATGATTACAACTATTACGATATTATACAACTATGATGACGATGATGTGGATGATGATGGATATGTTGTTGAGAAGAAAGATATCCGAAAATTCCTTATCTTTCTGATCCCTATTTATACCTTTTCCAACGTATGCATGTGTTGCGCACTTGCTTACCAATCACGTATCTGATCCACTCTGGAAACTTGCAAACAGACTAGAATTCGAACTCACCAGAAGATGTATTATAGTAATGGATAACAAGGATGAATAACGAGTAGGAGTGATTATAAAGCTGAATCAGCCTGTGGTGACATGACGTGACTGTGACCGTGGTGTGTACTCGAGTTATTCATCTCAGTCGTTCAATCCCCGAATTAACGGAGCTAATTTCCAATACGACTCGGAGTGTGGCACTTTTTACTTCGATCACACAGTCACAAACATTGCAGTTGCATTTTGTAATCTATCTAGTCCCACTATACAAGTCTCCTCTGACCGCTTCTTACCGACTGTACCCATTCATCTTCCCTCTCTTCTGCTCTAGTCTCAGGTATGGGGGGATGATCCACGATTACTAATCGAGGAGTCAAATCGATCGATTCTGGGGTAGATGTCATAGCTTCCTGAATCGAAGATGGTGTTTGAGTTTGCGTAGGGGTATCTTCTATCAATCTACCTTGTTGTTGTCCCTCTGCTCCTTGCTGTATATTCGCACCACCAGATTCTATCAAACCCTGAGCAACATCATTACCTTGGTTGGAGATCGATCCTGCTGACGTGGATGAAGTTGATCCAGCTAGATTATCTCTTGGCCCTTCTGCTACAGATTCACTTTTACCTCTACCCAAAGCTTGTTCAGCTCTGTTGATCAAATCCGCCATACTCTCCTTTTCACTGATGTGTCTTAACAGATCACCCAAATTTTCGGCTTCTTTCTTTATATTATCCGATTCACGCTTGATCCTATTTTCGTCCCAACCCATCTGTCCGTTACTATAATCTTTCCCGACTTGTCCTGTCCAATTGGTTCTACCCGTATTCAATTGAGTTGTGATTTCATCCTTTATCAATCTCGGTGTACCTACACCCCTGTATCCAAACGATGTGTACAGCTGTACCAAGCTAGCACCTGCTCTGGCCATTTTCAGAGCATCTTCTCCGGTTGATACTCCCCCACATCCTATCAGGGGTATAGAGGGCGGTAAGAGGGGTCGAAGAGTTTTGATCGATTCCAAGGCATATGGGAACAAGGGTTTACCGGATAGTCCACCAATTTCATTCTGTTTATCCGAAACCAACCCAAGTTCCCCTCTTCGAACAGTTGTATTACTGACTATGACTCCTTCAATACCACTCGATCGAACCGCATAAGCCACATCGGCAAGTTCATCTTCCGACAAGTCACTTGCGACTTTAACAGCTATCTTCGGTAGACCGTCCGAGTTTTTCAAATTGTTCCTCTCGTTGACCACGTTTGATAAGAGATTCTTCAGTACTTCTTTACCCTGCAATGCTCTTAGACCAGGTGTGTTGGGTGACGAAACGTTGATGACTATCACATCGGCGTAGGGACCCAGTAGCTTGACTCCCTTGATATAATCTTCGTTTGACTCGGCAGGAGAAACCTTGTTTTTACCCAAGTTGACAGCTAATAGTTGACCGGGTCGGAGGGATCGAGGTATGCCCGCTGGAGGCAGGGGGTTGAGCGGTAAAGGTGATGGGAAAAGGGAAGGATGGGATTGAGCAAATGCTACGAGACGAGCACGAAGTCGTGCCAACGTGTGCCCATGACCAAGGGAATTGAAACCGTATCGGTTGATTGCAGCGGAATCTTCTTCCAGTCTAAAGAATCTGGGTTTTGGATTACCGGGCTAACGAGGTACATCGAAGATGAGAATACATCTTCATCTGAAGACATGAGCGTATACCGGTAGCTAGCTCACCTGAGGCTCAGGTGTCACACTTCCAACTTCCACATAACCAAACCCGAGGTCGAATAACCCATCAATCGCATCAGCATCCTTGTCGAACCCAGCAGCTATCCCAACAGGGTTTGTTATCTTTTGACCGAATAGCTGAACCATTCTCATGGGAATCAGCTTTATGTCTTTATAAGTCCGTGACCAGCTATTATATGATGACGCACCTCTGTCTGCAATCCAACATCGTCCACACCCATATCTCTAGGTCTCGCCCATTTATCCAGACTCAACAATCTCACAGCGAGCTTATGGCCTTGTTCAGCGTCGAAACCCAGCCTGACCAGAGGCATTATCACATGTTCATGCAGTAATGATCTCGAGTCGTAGTAGTATGCTATGAGCAATACACCACCCGCTACAAAGAGAGTGGAGGAGATGAATCGCCTGCGAGCGGAAGGGTAGGAAGGGGTAGTAGAGGCATATCGAAGGGGTTGGAATTGGGCTTGTCGAAGGGGAACAGCCGGTCGGCGGAGCAAGGGTCGACGAAGAGAAGCGAGAAGGGGTCGGGACATGGTGATGGGTTGTCCCTTTTTAGGTGTTGATATGAGTACCGATTCTCTGACTTGAATATATGCTGTTAGTTATACCTCACTATACTCGCAATATTCCATTTCGGAGAGTATATAGATGATACTGGGTGGGAGGAATTGTATGTACACGTCATACCGTAATGGCATCTGCCACGTGCTTATCACCCGATCCACTCAATCCACTCGGAAGAAAGTTGAGAATCCGACCTACTACACTGTACTACTACTGTACTCGTACAAAGACGAAAGCTCATGTTGGTATATATACCTACACCTTCTCTCGTAACACAGACACAATGACCACACTCCACGAGACCATAATACCCACCAAGCGAGTGAGGAGGATGACGGTTCTGATCTCTGGATCCGGTATGTCTATCATCCCCTCCTATCTTCCTATCTTCCCCTTGTGCCCGACTAACAATGAATCCGTCAATGAACGTAGGATCCAACCTCCAGGCTCTACTCGATTCCGCACTCACTCCCTCACTTCCCAATTCCCAGATAACCCACGTCATCTCCTCCCGATCAAATGCCTATGGACTCACTCGTGCCAAGACCCACGTTCCACCGATACCTACGGGGGTGTGCGCTTTGAAAACATTCCAAAATCGTAATCCTGGTTCATCAAGGGAGGATTACGATTGTGAAGTTGCACGTCAGATCATAGAATCGAAACCTGATCTGGTAGTACTGGCAGGATGGATGCATATCCTTTCTGATAAGTTTTTGAGGATATTAAATGGTGAAATACCACCTCCACCTCCTCCTGCTTTACCTCCTCCAAAGGTTGATAGTTTACCCAGTCAGACGGAAGCTATACCATCTTTAAAGGATCTGTCACTGGACGAGAAGCCAACTAAGGATACTGACAAAACGGAGAAAGAGGAGGAGAAAGAAAAGACATCAGAAGATGCAGAGACGAAAGTAGTGAAGAAAGATAAAGTACAAGAATTACCTTCACCACCTCATACCCAATCATTCCCTATACCAATTATCAACCTTCATCCAGCTTTACCCGGTGCTTTCGACGGTGCCAACGCAATAGGAAGAGCTTACGATGCGTTCCAAAATGGAGAAATTGAAAATACAGGTGTGATGGTTCATAGAGTTGTAGCGGAGGTGGATAGAGGTGAACCTCTGATTGTGAGAAAAGTGGAAATGAAAAAGGAAGATAAGCTGGAAGATGTAGAGAAGAGGATACATGAGGTGAGTGTCGTCCTTCACACTCTGGACAGCTGTTCCATCATCGTATATCATGGGAGAGACCTTTTTAGAACTTCGCACATCACAATTTGCAATGATTGTACCATTGACACTCTTTATGCTGATATCACTTCACTGCTACACTTAGGTTGAACATCAAATCATCGTAGAAGGCGCTAAGATGGTATTGGAAGAATTGGACAAAGAAGGTCGACCGTGATTGTACAGTTTGCTTTGCGAATACCAATCAAGAAGCAAAGTATGGTAGTTTGTCGAGTGACACATCATAATTTATGCATTTGTCCATACTAGCAATACTAGCAGCAGCAATCTCTGACATTATACAAAATATATTTCATTCACTCGTTTCAACGATCCTCCTTGATCTTGCAATTAGTGCTTACTTTTGGGGTTGTCCGGATCTACCTCTCAACGACGACAGTAAGATGTCCTTAGGTTGTTCGCCCTTTCTCTTTGATCTCAAATGATCAGCAAGCAAGAAAGCGACATCTGCATTACATCACAACATCAGGTTGAATCAGCTTATTATCCTTCAGGAAGAAACGTTTGATACAAAAGCTGTTGAAGTGAATCCGAACTCACCTAAACCTTGTTCAAAGTTCAGTCTGGGATCACAATGTGTCCTGTAATTAAATGACAGGTCTTTATCTTCCAACTCCATTGATCCTCCAATACACTCGGTCTATCACCAAATAAAATGAAAAGAACATGAAGAAGAAGTCAGCAGCCAGTCTGGATCTGACAACGAAAGCAAGGCTAGTTACATACCACCGAATAACCTTCTTCATTCACTTCACCGGTCAATTCCAGATGCACACCACCTAATATAGTCCCCTTCTCACGATGTATCGCCATTGATTTTGTTATCTCGGTGATGACGTCCACGAAATGTCGTGTTTTCAATGATGGGTCGGTCTGGGATGATTTGGTGCTGTTGATCATGATACATCAGCATATATCACAATCACTCTATTGTGACTGGCATGATAGTCTTTCCACTCACTTGCCATGCTGAAATGAGACGAAAACATTTAAAGAGTCAGCTAAACGCACGCAAAGAACCGAGCCTCCCGAAATCTCTCACCATAGCATCACATTGCCATACTACGACATGATCTGTAGCTTTCACCGCATCGATATGAGCAGGTAAAAATTGATCGACCTTGTCTGCACCGTATCGTCCTATTAGAGTGACTTTACCAGGTATTCTGTCGGGGTTCACAACTAGAAGATATGCATATACATAAGCGAGTTGTAACGGTATGCTATGCAAAACCTGTCATTCAACTTACTATCAAGTATTCTAACGATCTCTTCAGGCTTCATGGAAGGTCCAGTCTTGATACCACTAAGAAAGATGAACATGAGTTACTTATCGGCGCCGTATGGACTGAGACGCTTACATCGGATTAGCGATCCCTCTGAAGTATTCTACATGTGCGCCATCCAGCTGTCTCGTCCTATCTCCAATCCAGATGAAGTGTGCAGAGGTATTATACCATTTCTCTGTTTTCTTAGATGCAGTATTCTCCAGCCGTATATCGGAGAAAGAGTTGGCAAGCGAATTTGCCAGAGAAGGTGATTTGGGTGGTCTAACGGGAGAATGGGGATAAGCTGATTCAGAGTTGGTGCCGACGCGCACTTGAGATACAGATCTCGACACGGCAGGAGTAGAAGGTTTGGATGCTGGAGGAGAGAATGATCGGGAGGTCGACCCCTGATCTGAACGGGTCAAGGCTTCTTCGTATTCTAGCAAAAGAGCTTCATGACTGAGGTTCCGAGTATCGTTAGCTACAGTGACAGTCCTCCCGGATGTTGAGACGGATAACTTGCCTAGTGAACAGATCAACCGTCTCCATACCACCCCTCTCTCCACCGCCGACCGCACCGGTCGCAACTTTCATAAAGTCCAGACTATCTTGCAAGCTCTCTATGACAGCTGAGAAAGCTTTGTGTATCTCGGGCGATCTCACATGCGAGAAAGACCAATCGAGGGGTTTATGCAAATCTGCGAATCCCGATAATAATAGGGTACGTATGTAGTTCAGTGTAGCCGTGGAGTGGAAGTAGGCACTGACATTGGGGGCCATGAACATCAGTTCTGTGAACCAATGCGTTTCATAAAAGAATGAGGAGGCGGGGAAGGATGAATTTTGGTAAGCAAAGCGTACTCACCCCAGTAACCTCTCGGGATCAGGGTTCCTATCGCTCTTATCGTATCCGTTCACGTTATCACCTCTGAAACTTAATATCTCTCTCTTCTCGATTTTGGTATTGCCAGGACCACTTTCATCTGGAACTTCGAAATCAACCATTTCGGTGGGTTTTGATCGAGGTTTAGCATATTGACCTGCGATTCTGGCGATTCGAACCACTGGTAGACGTGACCCATGAAGGATGATCAATGACATGAGGAGTATTCTGAGCGAGAGGTGTCAGTCAGCTCAAGGTCGGCGAGAAGCTACATCTTCAGCTTACAAGGACAATTTATGCTCGATTGGGTCCTAAAATACGATCTCATTAGGTCATGACACTCGGATAGATCGTAGATTTGTCATACGTACAGATGAACAGTCATCAAACAACTCTGCGCAATCTCCACCCTGGAGTAGGAACGCTTTACCAGCTGCTACATCTGCCAATTGACTTCTCAAGCGGTCGATCTATAATCGGACGCCATTAGCGTACGAGGCGTTGGTAGATCATCGGATACGAGGATTCGAGTGAGCACTGACCTCTACAGGAGATACTAGAGGAGGCAACCTTCGTAATTTCGTTAACACTTTTTCGAGATGCGCTTTGTCTTCGTAAATCACATCCTGAAATTGATTTGATCAGTCATACTACTCTTTGTGTATACACAGCACTGAATATCCCAACAGAACATTAAGTGCTCGTCTTGCAATGGGCAGTTTGTCAAGCTGAATTATTCGACCACTCACCTGTGCGATAGGCTTCTCCCTCCAGCTAGATGGCGTCCACTCCTTAACGGACATGTTCGATCTTGTGACGTTGTGAGAGTATCTCCTATAGCTGATGAATCTAGTAGGACCTGGGTAGACAAAGGATAGTGCTTGAATGCCTTGTTTATCCCTTTGAGCTACTCGAAAACTCCTAAGCAGATACTGCACTTCAGAGAGAAAGTTCTGTAGATTTTGGTCCGGAGAAGGGGATAAGAGTCAGGAAGGTCGAATGCTTCTTTTCGGAACGTTGACCTACTAAGTAAGGGTAAGAAGACAGCACTCAGAAGCAATAATGTCCTCGATCACCCATGTCCCATGTCTCAACTTTTTCTGGGTCACTCGAAACGTTTCAACCTATCCGACCTCCACTTGAAGAACTCGAGTCATATAACATGCATGCTTACGTATTCAAACCTCTTCACGACAACCGTGGGAGACAAATGTTGGGGACAGGGGTGGATGGGTATGCGTGGCACAGATCCCGCAAGTGGAAGTACGTGTTGACATGTGTACCTGTCCGTGCTTTTCATATGACCGATATATCTTGCTTCTTAACACCGCTCCTTGTTTCAATCTTGTGTCTCAATCCTTGCCAATCCCGATCCAATCATGCGGTGTGTGTGATCGTACCTACTTGCAATCACAATCCGAGTCACAGTCTCAATCATCGATCACAAATCACACAGACTCGCATAAACTATGCGGCAATTGCTTATCTCGTTATTACTGCGTGTCTTTCAAATGGCTCGAGGGCATAACGAGATAACAGATTAATTTGGCTTGAACAAGATGTTTTCTATCCCTATGGTGGATTTTCATCATGACGTTACTGCACGAGTGGATTTCAGGCTACCACCACTACTACTGTAGTCAGTCCACTTTGTTTACTCCCCCATGTCAGAATACTGGCGCTTTCGAAAGACCAAATTAAAGTTCAGTCTAACGTCGTTCTTCAACATGAGCACCGCAGTGCGAAAACCGCGTTTCTTATGTATAAGGTCCACCGGCTCGGAAAAGCCACACCGGATTGTATACTTGATCGAGCAAGAAGCAAGATAAGAAGGGCGTAAGGGGGATAAGGGCGGATTATGTCTCATTCACTAAGAAAATTAGGGTGATGGATGGGATCATGGTATCAAGGCATCTACGGCGATCTCCCGCGTAGAGTCTTTTCATATTTAACATCAGGGTAAAAGGGTAAACATATCGGATGTTTACTTTTTTACTATAGCAGGTAAAAAAAAAGTGGGAAGTGGGAAAACATCGCGCGAGGGAAAAACTGCAATCGTAAAATAAACAGCCTACAGCCCACAGCCCTCTTCTGCTGATGACAACGTACAACGTACAGTGGGAATTATATAAGTTACCTTACCGTTTACAGCATTTCAACAGATGATATGATATATCCCATCTCATCGCTTTTCTTTTTCACTCTTCGTTGTTCTCCATCACCATCGTTCTTATATATCCCATTAGTCAAATCACATCCGAGCAAATCGAATTTAATTTCGAAGAAGCGTGCGAACAGCGAGGTATAATCGTGGAATTTGGAAAACGCAGCAAGGGTGATTTCAAGTAAGGAAGATCAATCGAATTATACAGAGAGGAATTCCTGGATCCTTACCACACATCCCGACGATATTCAAAGGAATTCCTTTTGACTTCTGTCGATCACCGTTATCATCAAGAAGAACAAGAAGAAGACGATCAGAAGTAAACAACATTCCACAACGCATCAGAAGGTCATAGTTGACGGAGTAACAATTGGATCGTCCCCGTGATATCAGACTAAAATAGAAAACAACACTACCGTCTTTTAGAAAGATCATTCATCAGGTGATAAAACCATTGTTGTTGTTGTTGTTGATTACTCTCTTGGCTTTCATCAACATATATATCAACCGGTTCTCGACAATCTCCTTCAAGTATCTTGGACACACAAACAACCCCTTTCATCTCAAACTTATCATCTTCGCCAACTATCTCACGTCCACACGACATCACGCCTATCTCACACAAAATGATCACCTTACCACCTTCGATCAATCGATTGGTTCTCCTCTTTATACTGGGCACCTCGCTCATAACCTACGTCAACGCAGCAGCAGCCGCTCCCGCCGACAAATTACAGCCCCGAGCACCTCAGCCATCGCGTCGTATGGGCGCTCAGAAACGAGCTAAGAAAGTGGAACCATTAAAGAAGAAAGATTATTCAAGTTTCCTCTGTCCTGGTGGATCTGTCGCTTGTCCCATACCGACCTCAGACGATATCACACCGGAAAGTGTAAACAACTTGGAAACTAGTTTGAACAGTCTGGCAGATTGGTTCAAAGTCGGTTTCGAATGTGTAG
The DNA here is from genome assembly GCF_000507465.2 of Kwoniella mangroviensis CBS 8507. Lineage (NCBI taxonomy): Eukaryota > Fungi > Basidiomycota > Tremellomycetes > Tremellales > Cryptococcaceae > Kwoniella > Kwoniella mangrovensis. The sequence goes on along the minus strand of NW_027062534.1, from coordinate 3,316,676 downwards.
AATTGGATAGCGAATTGAACTCTTGTGGAGGGTGTTTGGCTCTTGGTGCTGGGTGAGTTTACGAATGTACCATCACGCGTCGATCTGCCGATCTGTTTCTGATCCGTACTCGATCATTGTATCACAAGGATCTGAGAGCTGACTTGTTATCGGTTTACACGTTTGTAGTCAAGATTGTTCACTTATCGCCAACGCTCGAGCAACAGGTTGTGAATCCGGTACATGCCAAGTATACTCATGCTTCGATGGTTACGTCGTTTCTCCCGATCGTCAAATTTGCGTCAAGAAAGGAACGACCACCCCAGCTACACCCATAACTGCTATAGGACTAGAATCGGAAGATGGTGGAGGAGATCAGATCGTGTTGAGTTAAAATCACACACACATTGTATCTCGCTCCGTTCAAAATTCAGGTTCTTCGATCTTCGATTAAGCAAGATCTCTATAATAGCATTTATCAATAGCACACACATGTAGCATCACCGACAGAGTCAAACTCCAACATCTATAGCTCAAATATCTTTCATATTTTATTTTCATCCGATTTACTCTCTTATGGACATTTTTTATCGTTTCTTCTTCCTTTCTACAACCCTTGGACATTTTGACCTTTACCACTTCTTTCGTTCTTCGCTATTTTTTTCCTTTCCATCCCTCATTCGTTTACTTGCGTTTACTCTGCTTTGCTCCAGTGATGCTCAAAGGAAAAGGGACATTTTATACTTATACTTGCCATATCATATTTGTTGATATATAGAAAGTTTCATTTTCGCCTGATGACTACGTGTACGCGTTCTATGCGCCTCATAGCTTGCATGCACGTAGCTACATGGACTATCAGCTCTCTCTGCATGTTTACTGTGACAGACGAGAAGATGATGGTGAGGATGGAGGATATCAAACGGATGGCAACTGCATGGATGAATGAATTGTTTATGATTTCCGGTCCGAAGTTGAATTCGGGAGCTGAGTTGTGAAAAGATCAACGAACATCCATCCACTCATTTCTGCAGATCATTTCGTGTCTTTGCGATAGGATACTGGTTCACACAGCTTATCCATTCCTATTGAGCTTGAATTATACTTGACATCTGTCATTTCCATCACCTGCAAGGTCAGTCGTGTCGAAGAATTCCTACATATACCTCACCATGTCATCGTCATCGACAAGCACGACGAAGGAGGTTCGACCGAAGATCGAATATTGTATATTCGACATGGATGGATTATTGAGTGAGTTCTCTGGCACTTCTTACCATTCTCATTCTCATTCTCTTTCTCATTCTCTTTCTCTTTGTTGTCTTCCGACGCCTCTCTTGACCTGTGGCTGATGTGAAAATCGTGGTGGCTACAGTGTGAGATACACCGGGTCATACACTACTGTATACTGAATTGCTGATAATCATAATAAAATTATGTATCTTGTCGAGTAGTGATTCAGAGGTAAGTCAAGTCGATTTGAGATAAATCCTGAATATTCGAATGAGATCTAAAAGTATGATTGCTTATGATTGGTTTATTAATAGAGGATATATACACAGGTGACGAGTAAGTTTGCAAACCCGACCTCCCTCTAGAGCAAACAAAAGCTAAGGTGGTGTAACCTAATTAGATAGTACACTCGAACGATATGGATACAAGATGACTTGGGAGATCAAAGCGGGAGTGATGGGGAAGAGTGAGTCTACTTGATACTCTCAAATTGTGTATCCCGACCATGAAAGGGCCAACATATGAACGAGGGAGGGTGTGTCGTACTCGAGCTCAGGGGGTAAAGATGGCGAGCTGACAAGTGATTGAACACTTCAACAGCATCGGTCATGGCGGCAGAGTACATCCTCTCTCATTTCCCACGAGTGAAAGAAGACATGACAGTGGAAGAGTACATGAAAGAAGGAGATAGGAAGAGGGAAGAGTTGTTCAGGAAAGTGGAACCTATGAGAGGTGCTGCCGCTTTGGTCAAAGGTCTGGTGAGTCATCTGCTCATTATCATATGAAGCTGACATCGTCACGCAAATCTCTTATGAATAAAATATCTGATGTCTGTCAAAATCGTATGATTACAGTACGATGCAGGAATACCGATCGCTTTAGCTACTGGGTCGACCTACGAGAACTTCCAATATAAGACGGTAAGTTATCATTGACATTCTTTCCCCCCATTCTCCCAACAATATCTCATCTGTAAATACTGACAATGGCATACTAAATTATTTATATAGACCCATCTCCCTCACATATTCTCGTTATTCCCGCCATCATGCATCTTAACAGGCGATTCACCAGAAGTGAAACCTGGTAGGGGTAAACCTAAACCTGATGTTTTCTTAGCTGCTGCTCATAGTTTAGGTGAGTCATCATAACATCACTCAATCCTATCAATTTTTATCGAAATGATCTCGATATACAGATAGATACTCCTATATGCACCCACTCATCGAGCAAGAAAGTTAACCTTGATCTTGATCTTGATCTCTGTTTCTTTGCAGGTAGGGACGTAGGTACCGCTGAGGAATGTACCGATGCCCAACGGATCGAAAGATCAAAAGGGATCGTATTTGAAGATGCTAGACCGGGTGTGACAGCTGGTGTAGCAGCAGGTATGAACGGTAAGTGGAATTTACCATTATGACTATATCGTGGATCTACCTCACCTGTCGCTCTGGACATCCTTGATTCTTTTTTTCAAAAAAAACATTTCCCGTTCCCTTCAACTTTACGGTATTGTACACAGTCATTTTGAAAGATCGCTGACTGAACATTGCCTCTTAGTGATATGGGTACCGGATCCAGAACTATTAGCTTTGGATCCAGAAGCCAACTTCGGTGCTAAGCAGGTGTTATCGCATTTGGAAGAATTCAATCCTGAAGAATGGGGATTACCTCGTTTGAAAGGGTTCAACGTGAGTTATACATCAAGATTAACGATGAGATTTTTACTTCTCAATTGGCGAACCATTTTACATGCAAGAGTGAGACGATGTGAACTGATAACATCATTGTATATTGGGTTTAGCATTGCCTTCCAACCTCGGAAACTATCTCAGATTCAGTAGATCCAAAAAATCTATAGACAGGCAAGGATAACATGATATATATATATCAGTAGAAGTAGAATGTAGATGACGGAATTCACTATATCTTGAACAAATGCACAAAAGCCGATAATAATCAAATAATGCATACCAAAATAAAATAAAAAAATATATTTCATAACTTCTTATCAGCCCTACTTAATGTACCGAAAACTATTTTTCAACCAATTGTCCTACCTATGTCGAGCATAGTTTGCGAAGGTACTTTACGCCTCAAAACCTCTCAAACCATCTACAATCCTCCAGATACCCCAAGCTCCAGGATCAGGTACTTCCCTCTTCTTCAAGTCTTCTTGATTGACGTAAGCACCTCTACCAGCTTTAGCGACCAGTTCTTTAGTCTTGTCAGCGGCTTTGTGGGCATCTTCAGCGGCACCGTTAAGTCCCTTGGAAGGTAGGGAGGCGATGAATGCTTCGAGGGGGTCTACGAGGGTTCTGGAAGGTGGTCTGGCTCTGGTGTCTGCATGTATCTCTTTGCATCAGCGTTTCTCATTTGCCATAGGAAAGGTCAGTCAGTAATGGCAGAGAAGACTTACATTTGTACAGAGTGTCCAAAGCTTGTTTAGCAGCTCCACTCCAGACATCCGGTGTAGTCTGTTTATTACCTTGGTTCGCAGCATCTCTAAGTGCTTTACCCAATCCAGCAAAAAAGATGGAATACAATGCTCCGGAAGTACCTCCCATATCTTCCTCTACCACTTCGGCAATCACACCGATATCCTCAATCACATTCTTTCCGGCCAGTTTACCCGATTCGATCACCTTTAGGATCGCCTTGGCACCTGCTTCCAAGGTCAGACCCGCATCTCCATCACCTGCAATTTGGTCTTGTTGGGTGAGTTCGGGTTCAGCGGCGATGAGGGCTTTACATGATCGGGTGATAGCGGCCAAGAACTCGGATGAGTCGGTTGCTAAATACAGGTTATGCGATCAGCATGCATATCATACATATTTTAACTGGCGTTGGAACCGGTAAGGAACAGGTAAGATGCTCACGAGCTAAATCAACTTCCTTGCCTTTCTTCTCTTGTACGACCTCATCGACCTTTTCACCGACCACTCCAGGTTCTTTACCTGATGTCCAAGCCCATCCAGGAGCACTGGCGGGGGCATCGAGGTATTCCAAGATTTGCGAGGAGGAGTAAGTTGATGATTCGGATTTACCAGGGAGGAGCAAGAGGGTAAGTGAGAATCCAGGCATGTTAAGGGATGTCATATATGTTCCGGACAGGACTCGTCGGGTCTTGATGTTTTTGCTTTGAAGCCATTTTACAGCTAAGCATGACAAAGTAATCCAATTTATCAGTTTGAGTATTCGATGATCAATAGTATCCGGATGTGAACCCACCTTCACCGGTGATACCACCAAATTCCAATTCACTAATGGCTCCCAAGTTGTTGACCAACAAGACAACTTCGTCCGATCCATCATTCTTGAATGGGACATAAGATCTTTCAGGATCATTGGTGTTGGTGATTGTAGATAACATCTGATCAACCAATTGGGCAATGGAGGGTAATTCAAGTTTGTGTGTACCAGCTTCGTTGTGGATACCCATACCTAATTCAAGTTGGTTGTCGTCCAGGTGTGATTCACCGACTTTGGTTCCGGGTACCTGAATTAACAATGAACATTTAGTATGTCTGCTGTGTATGGTAGAGTCAAAACCTACATGACAGTGATCAAGTCCTACGCCGATAGTACCCAATCTCGAAGTAACGTACTTGGCGACATCCTCGACGGAGTCAAGGTCGGCTCCTTGGTCTGAAAGCGCAGAGGCAATCTTGTATACTAAGATGGTACCAGCGAGACCTCTGAGCGATGGTACAGAGTGATGTCAGCCAACGCTCCATCTACTGTTGAGCAAGAGCGACATGTGTGGATGAGTGGATGGGTATTGGTGGGACCTCCCATAGAGCAGTACCAGCACTCACCGTCTACCAACGATCGTCCCTTGTTCCCTTGAAACAGCAACATCATCCTGCACCAACAACACTCTAACATCACCAGGTTTACCTGAAGCTCTATGTTGTTCAGCAGCAAGACCAAAATGAAGTGCGTCTCCCGTATAATTCATAACCACTATTAAAGCTCCTTTCTCTCTCGTAACTAATTCAACACCTCTTCGGACCTGGGCGACATTGGGGGATGCAAAGATGTTACCGCAGATTGCAGCGTCCAAGAGACCTTTGCCTACGAATCCGGCATGGGCAGGTTCATGTCCTGATCCACCTCCTGAGAGAAGGGCGACTCGGGGTTTGGTAGGGGGGGTGTAGATTACTATATCATCCGGAGGACATACAAGGTCAGCTCCAGCTCAAGCTCAAGCTCAAGGGATCAATCAGTAGTAAAGTAGATTATTCAGATTGAAACTCACCCCTTTGTCCCTCGTCAAACTTGACTTCCGGGTTCAAATTAACCAGACCCTTGAGGGAATCCACCACGAGAGTAGCGGGGTTGTTAAGCAGATGTTTGTCTGTGATTCAGCCGTGTGTCAGTTCTAGCTTTGTTGTCATGTCCAAAGTTGGTCCACTCACGTTGAGGTGCCATGATTGACAAGGTTTTTTCAACAATGAGCGTTAAAGAATATGATACAATATCAGGAATCTGATCTACTGCTACATGGGTAATAACCCTACACTATTGCACTTTTATGTATATGTATGTATATATGGATGAGATGGGAGGGGGGCGAGGGGGGCAGTTTGTTCATCCGTCCTGAGTGGTGGTGGTATTTCTCGGTCCGAGAGGATTGTCTCTGGGATCTCGAGCGGTTCTAAAGTAATATCCGGCAATTACCGGGACATTATTCACTTGGGAAAGCGGAGATATAACACAACTACATCCATCCCACATCCTATTTAAGCATCTCTGACAGCTATCGACATCTTGACCGTATCTCTAGCTTCTGCATGACAATGTACTCTCAACAAGTCCACAACCCCACTCAACGCACAATGAGCATTCAACGCCGCGTCTCCGAATGACCTTTCGGTCGGTTTGGCCTTGTTTATCGTCTTACCTATGAAACCCTTCCTACTTCCTCCTACTAACATTGGATATCCTTTCAAATCTCCTTCTAACAACTTGTTCAGATCCTTCAACAATACCAAGTTATCTTGATGGGTCTTGGCGAATCCCAATCCAGGATCTAAGATGATATTCCATCTCTTCACACCGCTCTGTATAGCTTTATTAACCAAATTATTCAGTTCCTGTTTGACTCCCTCGACTACACCTCCACAGGATGCGTAATCGGTCATCTCAGCTGAATTCATATTCTTAGAATCACCCCTGGAATGCATCAATACCACAGGAACGTTCGATTCAGCCATCACTTCCAACATCCCAGGCTCACTACCTCCTCGAACGTCGTTGATGAGGCTCGCACCAGCCTCAACCGCCTTCTTTGCTACACTAGCTCGATAGGTATCGACCGATATGGGTACCTGCCTTAGATGATCATTTGAGGATGACCGTATGGCCTGGATCAGAGGTATCACTCGATTGAACTCTTCTTCTTCTGTACATGGATCTGAACCAGGTCGAGTTGACATCCCGCCTATATCCAATATATCAGGATGATCATCCCCTTCGAATAGCTTTTCTACTGCTTCCAGAGCGTGAGATGGATCGGTACGTGCCGGATCACCATCCGAGAAGGAGTCGGGTGTAGCATTGAATATCGACATGATGTATGGTGTAGAGGGTGTAGAGAGGCGTAGGGGTTTGGAGGGACCAGAGAAGGGTACGATAGGCTGAAGAGGCGGTGGGGTAATTTGAGGCAATCGAGAGAGAAGTTGATGTATTGTCTGTCGCAGAGAAGGGTGGACAATATTGGGTGCGATGCTATGCGATCACATCAGCGAGCCGTTCGTAATGGATGATTTGCTCAGTGCTTGAACTCACTCTGCTAGAGGTCTCAGTACAAATTCTCTTTCTCCCAAGCTCCGATGAGGGCATTCCAACCATCCAACACCATCTTCATCAGGTTCGTCTCCCCTCTCACCAATCTTGACCTGCTCCGTCCCGTAGAATATCAGATCCAGATCAATGACTCGGGGACCGTTCGTAAATGTTTTGGTCCTTCCTACTGACTTCTCAGTCCGTTTCAGGAGACGTAACAGGTCAAGAGGAGATAATGTCGTTGAGATCTAAAATAGTAAAATTGTTAGGACAAAATCCCGTTATTCGTGATGTAATAAGGAAGAGAAGCCTACCTCAATTACCCCATTCACGAACCTATCTTGGTCTTCTACATACATCGGTTCACTCTCGTACAGTCTACTCGTATTCTTCAGCTGACATCCATGGTTCTGTAATTCGTTGATGGCTTTTTGTATATTATCTACCCTATCTCCTATATTTGAACCCACAGCGATGAAGATCCGTTTATCCGCAGAGGACGAAGACGAAGACGAGGAAGTGGACAAAGGGTAGTTTGATTTGGTTCGGTGTATGGTTATACTTGGTACAGCAAAGGGTATAGCAGATGGTTTACGGATCGTTATCGACAATGAAGATGAAGGGGAAGTTGATAATATTGGTAAGTTGAATAGGTGTGATCCGAGAGAATGGATGAGGGATTCGATTGTACCGTAGGATGAGTTAGATACGACCTATGGTTGATAAACAGAAGTCAACATGATGTGCCTGGTCCAAAGACTGTGCATGTAATCATGTACGATACTACATCGATTCAACAAGGGAAACCGTGAAAGACAAGCAGGGATGGCAGATGATGAACGTCAGATTCACCTCATAAACCTGATCTGCAAAGTCCTTATGACCCCATTCATCCCAATCCACATCGCCAACTTCAACGTCCACCTCCAATCTCTGTTTCTCCTCTCTCTCATGGGGATGTAATCCAATTATACATTCCAGCTTTATATCCTTAATCTCACATCTCCTGTTTTCCACCACAACCTCCTTCTCCTTCAACGAATATGTAGCTTTATACCTGGCCGAATCACCATGTAGTAGAGCCTTAGGCATGATGACTCCTATCTTTACCCTATCGACATCAGTCAGGCCCAAAGGGATAGTCGATACTTTCCGTAGAAGCTCCCATGGACCATTCCATACTTTCTCGGGGGACGAGATCAAAGCGTAAATTGCTTTAGAAACTGCCGAGTAGTTCACTCCCAGACCGCTCATCGAGTCGCCCGTAGCTGTATCCAATATAGATCCATCGCGGAGAGACATTGATATGTTGAGTATGATGGGACATGGTGGAGGAGGAGAGAGGTTGAATGCGGATGGACCGAGGCCGTTGGGAAGGTGGATGGAAAGCGATGAGAGGTTGACGCTGTCGCTGTCCAGTGATGGTGGAAATGACATAGCGAAAGACAGAGTATGATACTTGATATGACTTGCAAAGAGTCCTCGGAGCAAGGTACGAAATGCGTCTCGGCAAGTCAGCACAGGCAGATAGATGATGATGAAAGGAGATCCAGAAATTACTTGAGAGGAGAAGAGATATTTCGAGTGGACGACTGCTGGGAGTGGAGGGGGTTTTTCAGACTTTTCACGTGGCACAAATCAGGTGGGTGGTGAATGAGCAGAGTAATAATGATAGTGAGAAGACCAAGCCTCAACATGTATGAGAACAAATCGAGATCAGAGCACAAACAGAAATTTGTACAGTAGAACATGCATCATGTGAAATGTATATACAAGAAAAACGAACTCGAGTCTCCAATCGCCTACCAATCACTCATCAGTGATACTTCCTCCTGTCCTCCTCCTTCCTCCGGGTCTACCATTCCTCTCCCTCAATTCAATTTCTTCAGGCTTCCAATTTCTTTCCACCTCACCTCTTCCTTTCCTTCTTCCTTTCTTATTCCCACCAAAATTATATTTCATCCACCTAGATATCAAAACCATCAATCCTGCTGTGAGTCCAATAGGAGGTACGAGCCAACATAATTTATACCACCATCCATCTATAATCGGTATTCCAATTCCAAATCCCTGAGATACCTTCCATTTATTTACCAATTTATCGATTTGAACTTCCAGATCTTTGATCGTCCCAGAGTTATCCAGGACGTAAGTTGAATAGTTGATTTTCTCAGAGAGGGACATTTGAGAGGATATACGTGATTTAGCTTGTGTTTCGGTTAAAGGGGGTGAATTGGGCAGAGGACGCGATACAAGACGGGATAGTTGGAGTTTCTCATTCCTAACATTCATGATGTATCAAGTGTCAATCAGTATAGTACTCTTTAAGCCTTTATTTTTCGATTGGAAAGCAATATGATTATACGAGAAGGTGCAGCAGGAGAAGTTGAGACAAGAGATATGATGATATGATTCCACTCACACATAAACAACCACAATCTCTCCTACCCACTTCCACATCCCCGCCTCAATCAACAACGGTACATCAACGATTACCGCCCATTCACCCTTGAGCCAATATCTTATAGTCCTCTTGACCATCTCCCGTCTTACTAAGGGGTGTATTATTCCATTAAGCCATTTTCTCTCATTCGGATCATTGAATATGATTTCACCAAGAGCGGCTCTATCAAGTACACCATTGGGGTCGAGGATTCTGTCAGGACCGAAATGATTGACGATGGTCGTGAAGCCTGATGTTCCTGGTTCGATCACTTCTCTGGCTAGGAGGTCGGCATCGATTATAGGTATGTGATGGTGTTCGGAAAATAACTTGGAGACTGTTGATTTGCCTAAAAAACGAGTATAGGCTCAGCATAAGTCATAATAAGACTGAGAGTGCATCGGAAGGTTGTGAGAGATATGACTTACCTGATGCTATACCTCCTGTTAGACCGACGACTAAAGCAGACCAGCATAATTAGTGGATCATTACTTTTATCGAGATCGATAGTGCCGGGGTATAGTATATCTCTAACTCACCTAACATCTTTGTGTATGTGATAGTTGAAGCTACGAGCTGTTTCCGATATCGATGATCAATTAAGAAGGGAAGAAGCAGAAAGAGACATGTAAATGCAACAACACGTCAAAAGCACTGTCTGGTCTTAGAAAGTGGAGGTGTATTTCGACTGACTGAAGATAAGCTCTTGTGCAACATCCACGGTATGCCATATTCTCATTGGGATAATGGAGGACTCTTTCATGTATATCAAGACAGACAACATACATAAGCTCTCAAGGTAATAATATACTTTACAATTTCAGATTATATCTTATATCTTATTATTGTCAACTGTTCAACTATCTAACATCGTTACTCGTGAATATTCTATCCGTAAAGGGTCCATTCCAATCCAGTCACGTCTTCCACCCTACAATTATCCTATTCCAATGTCCCTCCTAAACCCTGTACCAAAGCCTCTATCATCCCCTTCTTGATTGTCAATCCTTCTCTGAACCTGCACATTATCCAATTCGAATGATTCCCCACCATATTACCCGATCTACTATTGACCGCTCTGATAACCAACTCCGCAGCCATCTTTCCAGTATTGATCCTGTTCTCACCGTCCGGATCAGATCCACCAGGTTCTAAAGTGTTTTTCAAAGCCTTCCAAGAATCTTCCAAAGTCAGATTATCATTATCGCTCCGTGGATGTGCATCTGTATGTTGTCCGCTGAACGAACATCCATATTGTTGGCATAGTCTCGTAGCAAATACTAACAATCCAGGATCATTCACTACGTGTGAATCGGATACGTGACAACATGATTTCAACCTTGTCAATAAATCTAATTGGACCGGTTGAGGCGTAGTGATTGGAGGTGAAATTGGTGAAATGTTGTTATTGTTGTTGTTATTGTTATTGTTATTGTTATTCTGGATAGATGACGAAGATTCGTTTGTCTGCTGCTGCTGTTGCTGCTGTTGCTCAATATTCGGAGGAGTATCGAACATACTGAACATCCCACCGAAATTCGGTGTCGAATCATTCCCACCCGTCGAAGAACTTCCATTCTTATACAGATCCGAAGTATTCAAACCAGTAGTGAAATCTGGGAATTGAGGATCGGGCGATACAGGTAAATTGAAAGGCATGGGTAATTGATAATTGAAAGGTTGAGGGGAAGTGTTGGTATCTCTAAAAAGAGGTTGTTGAATATGATGTTGTGGGAATGACGACGAGGTCGATGAAGATGGTATAGGAGGTGGTGGGGGTAGACTAGCTCTGGGTGAAAGAGTTTCTGAATCTCTCATATTCCTCGATGACATTTCGTCATTCGTTTCATTTTCCGAAGATTCGACTGTAGGAGTAGGTAAACCCAAAGCTCTCCTTTCTCTCTCTCTGGCTTCTTTCCTTGCTCTCACCCTCTCTGACATCGGTACACCACCTTCCTTGAGTGATTTGCCCCTTCCTGTAGGTCCCGAACCTATCCTGCCCCTGTCGGCCAAAGGCAAGTTCAACAATGCTCTCAATGATCCATTCTCCTGTTCTAGGTGTAAAATCCGTTCTTCCAATGTAGCGAGATGCTCCGCACGTCGTAGACGGAATGCTCGTTGGACTTCCCTCGCACGAGAGGGTGGTAATTTGTCATTGGGCTTGCGTCCCCGAGGTTCATGACGGTCCTTTTTATCGAAAATAAAAAGAAGACAAGAGTCAGTAGATTGTGATTTGGGTGCAGAAGAGAGGTACAATCAGTCGACATGGAATCCGACTCACTTTTGGTGTATTTCCACCATCACTATTGTTTGCATTATTATTGGTGTTGTTATTGTTCGTCGAACCTGATGAAGAAGGAGCAACCGAAGTGGAAGTCGAGACCTGGTATTGGTTTTGGTTCGTATTTGAATTATTATCAGACATGATTACGAGTAGTTGCTATTTGCAATACCCAAATGGGTTACCGTATCAAAGGATATTGGGTGGTATTTGGTTTTCGTTATCTAATCTAAACCTATCCTATTGAATTGACGATGATCTGACGGTCTGACGTGCTCGTACGGTGAGATCAGATCACGGACGTGTAACGTGTTGAGAGGTGACGACGTGCGGTATGATGTGAGATGGGAACAGCCAAAGATGAAATAAATCGAGGATGAGGTGCAATCCATGCTATTTGAAAAACATACTGCACCATCCCACCAATTATCAATTGCAATTTGGTTTTGTTTTCGCACAGACCACTCCCGCTATCCAATCACAGACATCCCATCCTTTGATCTGAATTTCCTTTTCAGGCAACAATCACTCCGGCTCGGAACTTGACACTGTATCGGCGATTCCGTATGAGGCACGAAGACATGTTATTTCACCTTTTGATGTCATCTCTCTTTTTTTTCAATTTCTCATCTGTCCCATGATGTACATCTCATCACGCGAGGTACACGGGCTGGGGACCACATGAAACAGTTTCAGAGTGCTTGAGATTGACTCTCGCTTAAATGGCTATTGGTCTCATGTATTTGACATTTGTGCTCGTAAGAGAGGTCACAGAAATTCAAATACCCATCGTGATCATCAGGATGATTCACGAATTCAAGGTTATCCTGACAGGAAAGTGCGTGATATGTGTGTATTGGTCTCGGTATGTGATAGAGATGATCGCATTGACTAAGAGTTCAAAGAAGAGAAATTGTATATAAAATAGTAAACAGATTAGATTCTTCCGCATACAATACAGGTTTTAGTATGAAAGTGAAAATGAAAATGGAAAAAAAGAAAGAATGATTGATGAATTGGTTGGAGGGCCAAAGCGAATGAAGTGAATAGAAATGGTTTGGAAGGATCCACTCTTTCCTGACTTGACACTCTTCAAGACCCTCTAAGCTCTTGCCCTCTAGATTTACGTCTTTCCTTACTATCAACGCTCAACACTTAACTGCAACATCCACCTTGCGAAGTGTTAGATTGCTTGTTGACGTCCACACCTCGTCGATCGGCTCCGAGAGATACAGGTGCAGCTTCTTGAGGTTGAGAATCGATCAGTCGGGTCTTGATGTCTCTGCGAGGCAAGGGGACAAAGTTCAGCGAGGTTTCTTCATCATGACAATGGCAGTCCAGAGGTATTCCTTGTCTTCGTCTGGCATGATCATTCCCTCATTCCCTCGGAACAACGTCATTGGATTTCTGCTCCTTCCCTTGACCATGAACTTCTCAGGTCATCCCAACAACCCTTGTCTGCCAACAAATGAAGCACTCGCGTCGTCCAACCTTGCCTCTACGAGAATTGCGATTCACTCAACTCACCTAGCAAGAGTGAAGAAAGCTTCTTCTACACCTTCATTCGCCTTGGCTGAAGTTTCCAAGAATCTCAATCCGAATTCATCGGCCAAAGCACGACCTTGTTCGAGCGTTACGACTCGCTTCTCATCCCAATCGCATTTGTTACCAATCAAGATCTTGTTGACTCCCGGTGAAGCGTGTTGTTCGATGTTGGCATGCCAAGTTCGGATGTCTAGTGGGAGGAAGTATGGTCAGTACAATCAGATTGGGCTAAATCTTCCGAAACAACGCAGTGATTGTCACTGTGAGGAGGAAGCTTCAAATTCCACTATGGGTGCCCTCCTCCGCAGAGAATTCCGTGATATACGCTTGATTCATTAGGAGAATTGAACTCACTGTTGAATGATTTCTCATCTGTAACGTCATACACCAACAAAATACCCATAGCACCTCTGTAATAAGCTGTTGTAATAGTCCTGAATCGTTCTTGACCTGTTGACAGTTTACGAATTAGCATATAACTTCAGGACCAGATATTTCGACGATGAGGGGATGTGTGACAAAGTGACTATAAGCCTGAGGAGGGATAGGAGGCCGAGAGAGGGGCAACGTACCGGCTGTATCCCACTGATTAAACGAAAAGCATTCGTCATCAGCAAAATGATCATATGAATAGATTGTAGAGCATGGTATAACAAGGATATGTTGAATTATGAAATAAGACTTACGATCTGTAATTTGATTCTCTTTCCGTCTAGTTCGATGGTCCTGATCTTGAAATCGATACCTATAAGGCGACAACAATACTATTAGCATGAGGTTTTGACATACCACCACGTATGAACATATGGATCAGATATCTCTTTTCACTCGGTTCATTGATTGCCACCAGCGATATCTCATTCTACACGTTATCCTTTTCACCATCCCACATCGTTCACTTCTACCTCGCACTCGTACGTTGTCGGGAAGTATAACTCACCGATGGTAGTGATGAAAGATGGTGTCCACGCATCATCACAGAATCTGAGTAGTAGACATGATTTACCGACCCCTGTGAAACGGCCAAGTACGTCAGTATCGGTGGTCCAGAATCAGGATAACGTTGAGCTTGACGATATGGGACTAAATAGGCCAGAACATACCTGAATCACCAATGAGAAGTAATTTGATCAAACTATCATATCGAAGAGTGTCGACGTCAGTGATCAATCAGCATTTGTTCTCCACAAAGTTTAAAGTATTAACATTGTCATTTGATGAACGCGTAGTCTCATACACGTCTCTCCGTCTTTTTGGCAGTGGAGTGAAATTAAACTCACAAATCGTAATGGGGACCTGCCATGTCGACTCTGTATCCTCTTGTACTGCTGTGTGATGGTGATAGTATGAGAATGAAAGGATTGATACAAGAGGTGAATGACGATGATGAAAGTTGTACCTGTTACGGTGGAGTTGGGATTGTGAGTGTGGATGGACAGGTGATCTCACTCTCTCTTGCTGTGTACGTTGTACGTTGTAACAAGAGATATGAGTAAATACCGGACTCAACCGCATATGGACATGGTACACCACTCATACACTCCCACGTGGGACTCACCCTGGATACCCCATACATATATATGATATGACCTACACCCAGACGGAGATATAACCAACCCTCATCTTTATATAACCGGTGTTTGGCAATGTGGCAGGTTTAACTGACAGAAGGCGCGTTCATCAACTTCGACAGTCTATCGAAAGGTCAATTTCAAGAACATGATCATCATCATTCCTCTTCTACTTCTTCTCTCCAGCCCATAATCATTACAAGCGATTGATCGCATCATGAACAGCTCAACAAGATCAACAGGACTCGGTGGTCTTGGAGGATCCACTTCAGCCAGACCACCAGCCAATACCACATTGTCATCTTTGTTGGCTCAAGCGAATTCTCTGAACGAAGTTGACTATGATTCCGAATTACCTCAGATCAGATTTGGGATTGATGATATTGAGAGAATGAGTGAGGCTGTTGCTGGGAGGGGCAAAAAGGGGAGGAATGAGAAGGGGGAGGGGTGAGTCAATTCGTCCGATATATACCATCCCAGCAAGTCCAGAGCAGTAGAGCAGTCAGAATGAAATCAGAAGGAAGAGTTTGATCTGATCTATACTGGAAATCCCCTGGTTCGAATGTATATAGATTGAGCAGCTCAAAATTTTGATGCTGATCTTGATATTACTGCAGATTCAACTTACTCTCCAACCTCGGAGTCAACACTTCTCAGCTCACTCACAACATTGCCCAACTGCCCAACGCTGCCGAGCCTTCCACCCGACCGAGGAGAAGGAGACAACCTCAGCATCACAGGTTAGAGCCTCTAGGGGATATCGGTCCCTCGTATGGGATCGGTGATGGTGATATAGGAGCATGGGGAAGGAATTGGCATGAGATGGTGATTTTAGGTGGAATCGAAGTTCAGAGGCAACGAGTGAGTTCAGCGTATCCCCTGTTTCAGCACGCAGAAGTATTTTACCTGCAATCGCACTTATCTTTATGGGATATCTGAGCATGAGCTGATACATCAATGATGACTAGACCATAAACTCCTTCCAAAAGCAATTCCAACAACGCATTCTCCAGAACTGGGAGTTAGAAAAAGCTAGAGTACTACAAGATGAACTCGGAGTGACGGATGAGGAAATCGCTCGTCTTGCGGGATCATCAAATGGTGGTTTGTCCGGATCAATTCTGGGTAAAAGTGCTCTGGGAGCAAGCACAAGACGAGTAAGCTGATCAATGACTTAGTCTCTGAGAGTTCAGCTGAGCTGGCGATATCTATAGTTTCCCATGGCTCAATCTCAACTGGGTAAATCCACTACCGAATCAAGAGAAGGCGGCTTGGTCATGCATACCAAGATGGTCAGGTACGAACGTGTGATTGGGGAACTCAACCAACGCAGATTGCGTAAAGAACCTTTTGAGCTTTGTCAAGCTCTAGAAGAGACTGTCAAAGGCGACTCGGTAAGTGTCTTCTGGTGACTCGAAATTTGCATCCTAGCTAAATTCGTTGCTTCAGAAACACCCACTTTTGCCCGCTTCATATCACATACTCGCTCATCTTACTCATGAACCTTCTCTGCGCGATTCGGCGGATTACGCTTCAACCTCTGCGGAACCTGCTTACGCACCCGGTGAACCCGTCCAGGAAAGACAGTATGCAACGGCCTACCTAGGTGATCAACGATCCAATCACGCTGCTTTGTTACGAGGAAGATTGGTCGTCGGTGGGAGGCGATTCTTGGAGCGAGAGTAAGTGGAGTATCCATATTAACGAAGACCAAAATCGCTGATCATCACTGTAGCTTTGAGCGACATGTCGAGGAAACTATTGCTAAGAACCCTAAAGAAGCTGCTTTGGGTGGTGTTCCAGGTATTAGAAACAAGATTAGAGCGTTTGTCGACGTCACTTTGAGATCAAAGGAATCTAGAGAGGCTTATAGACCCGAGGTGAGCTGATCTCTACGCCTACACCCATTCAAGCTGACAAATCAATTTTCAGACGGTCAACGGATCCCTTCTCTGGGCCCAATTGTACTACCTGGTCCGATGTGGCTATCTTGATGAAGCTCTCACTTTGATCGCTGAGAACCAACAACACATCTCCCGAGACGATTGGACTTTCCCAGGAGCATTCAAAACGGCTTCATCGTCCTCTGAAAGACGGTTACCTAAATCTCAGCGTGATCAGCTATACAACGATTTCAACGCTCATATAAGGAATAACCCCAATGTCGATCAATTCAAATATGCCTTGTACAAGTTGATAGGCAGATTCGAACTGAATAGGAAATCAGTAAAAGTAGCTTCGACAACTGAAGATTGGATGTGGTACCAACTAAGTCTAGTTCGAGAATCGCAAAAAGACTCGGATTCACCTCAGGAACAATATGATCTGATTGATTTGGGTAAATTGGTACTCAAGTTTGGAAATGATAAGTTCGATTCGAACGGTACAAAGCCATTGAGCTGGTTCAACCTGTTGTTGTTCACTGCGCAGTTCGAGAAGGTAAGTCTACTATATCGCTTACTCATACTGTTCCGCGCTAATGCGCTATCTCCTGTTTTAGGCTATCGCATATTTGTATTCGAAACCACAACTCAAGACTGATGCTGTCCACTTTGCCATCGCACTGGCATACTACGGTCTATTACGTGTGCCTTCCAAGGGTGAAGAGGCAGATCTGTGTGAGTAGCAGTCTCTTTACTCATGGAAGGAGTCGTGCTGACAAGAGTACACAGTAATCACCGACGACTCCGACGTATCCTACCTCAACTTCCCTCGATTGATCAAACAGTACATCTCGCCCTTCTTCCGATTAGAACCTCAGACTGCCTTGCAATACGCCTATCTGGTGGCATTGTCGAGCGATTCACCTAACCCCGCCATTGGACAGAAACAGAAACAACTAAGTCTGGAATTAGTCCGAGATATCGTCCTTTCTTCTCGATCGTGGTCCAAACTACTCGGAAGTGTCAGATCGGATGGTACGAAGGAAATAGGAATTATCGAGAAAGATCTGAAACTGTTGAAATTGGTTGATGAGCAAGATTACCTCAAACAGGTGGTTCTCAGCGCAGCTGAACAGTCATCTTTGGATTCTTCCCTTATCGACTCGATCGAACTATATCACCTTGCAGGATCATACGATAAAGTCGTAGAGAACGTTAATCGATCTCTTGGACAATCGTTAGGTCAATCATCAAGCGTAGATGTGGGATCAACCAACACTGAAGATACCATTGGTTTGTCGGGAGCATTTGGAGGAACCAATGATATTTACACGTTGGCTTTGAAAGTGCACGACGTCTATGAGAACGATTTCACAAAGAGGACGAGGGTATCGAGATTGCATTGGGACACTTTGGAGGTATTGTTGAAATTGAAATTGGGTTTGAAACAATTCAATGAGAATAGACCTGATCTAGCTTTAGAGGTGAGTCATCACTCCCTTTCCAAGTCGTATTCGTGCACAGATACTAAACTGACAATGTTTGGCTTGATTTGACTTGGTTAGACTTTCAAGTCCACCCAATTATTACCACTCGACGCGGATTCCTCATCGATATCGAAATACGCTCAAAACTTCCGTGATATCCTTGATCAACCTGTCATTTCAAACCTCGACGAAATCATCATAACCACCATGAAATGTTTACATCTCTTATCGCAAAACTTGAAAAATTCACCTTATGGTGATCATTCGAGATTGATCCAGTTGAACTTGCTCAAACATCAATCACAATGTTTGATTCAGTTTGCTAGTACACTCAGATTGAGGTTGGGTTCAGATGTTTATAGACAATTGAGTAGTATGAGTGAGTGATTCTGCACTTGAACGAGTGTACTTGAGTATACTGATTAATGAGATTCTGATATCACTCAGGCGCATTCTTCTAATTTGGGTGACGGATGGATTATCGCAAATAGAACTTATAGTAGAGGAAGGGAGAGAAAATGGTGAATGGATGTGCGATGGAGGTGTTTCGTATATGTCAGATATATTGAAAATGATGCATTATTACTTCTATAAGATACCTGATCTTCTTTCCTACTCCTTCACCCCTTCCGATCAAAGAAACAGTATAATATGAATCCAAGATAACAGATCCGTCCACAGAAAAGATAACATCCCTTCTTAACAGAGTTTTTTCATGTGTATACACAAATAGATCATGCAAAACACCATTCCTTCCCTCAACTCTCGGGTCGCCTCACTTATGTACCACCACCTGATCTCTCGACTGGGATCTTTCTTCTTGTATCCCTCTGCGAGCTGGCATCATCAGCATGAGGACCGATCTGAGCCTTTTCGCCGATCTTTCGAGATGAATCTAATTGAGCCAAGTGGGTGAAAGCGGATTCAAGTGAAAGTTCTTTGAGACCAGCGGCGATCTGCAAGAAATGGAAGAATCGTACATCAGCATACATCTGATGAACAATTCTTCCTATACGAATATAAAGGAAAGGAAAACTCACATCAAGGTAATCTTGGAAATCGACGAATCCTTTCCTACCGAAATCGACTTCTCTCAAGATACTATCAGCCAATTCGGTGGATGCGTCGTAGCCCATGTTGGTCATAGCGTGGATAAGATCGTCCTTGGTGATGTGTTGGTCGTGGTCCTATTGATGAGACAACATCAGCGTCGTTCTCAATGCTTGTGGAAGCACAAAAATGGATGAAAGTCCTGCAAAGAAGAGAGAAGAACACTCACAAAGTCAAATTCCTCGAATTGTTTCTTCAAGTTGCTAACTTCATCAGGGGTGAATTGGGCTCTGGCGTATAATTTGGCATCTTCACTGTTGGCCAGACCGAGAGTACCGATGTTACCGTGAGATTTAGCTACATCTGCGAGTTTGATCTTTGTAGCTTGCTGTTCAGTTTCAGGTTCATTGGTCAGCTTGGTTTCTTGATCATCTCGTACTATCATTCGCTCCTTGATCTTTGCTTGACTTTGACTTAGACTTACTTCAGGCAATCCCATAGATTTCAAAAATTCAACGGCATTATCAAATTCAGTTTCCTTCTTTGCTCTGTCCCAACCCAATTCTTCACCCATAATATCGATCACTCGAGGTAACGTTTCCAAAGTGACTTGAACGTTCAAGAATGACATTCTGGTTCTTCGGGCGACGAAGTCGACAGCGGTCAAAGCGTACTCGCATCGAACGGCGTATCGAGCCTCAGCTTCAATGTATGGGTATAAAGGTGAGAATCGGACACCGTGAAGGGGCCATGACAAGCCTATGAAGTACCGTTAGTGCAATGCACATCCACTGCCTGCGTGTAACTCACCAGTGGTAGCAGCCATAGACGCGACGGTCCAAGCTCGATCACCATAAGATTCAGACAAGTGCTTAGCGACCTCGGTCTCAAGACCGAATTGCTGGATAAGCTTGATGTACATGGTCTTGCTCCATGCGTGTCCACCGACAAGCTTGATGTGTTCAGTCGTACTTGGGCCGTTGGGTTTGAGGCCGTATTCCTTGACAGCAGCGTCAACGGTTTCCTCAGCCATCGCTCGGCTACAAATCAGATTAGCGGTGTTATCTCGTGAGTTGAGGTGTATGTATCGGACTCACTAAGTTGTCCATTTACCACCAGCAATAGTCAACAAACCACCTTTACTGATATTGATCATGTGGTTTCTAACAAGAGATTGGGTGTTCTTGGCGGCAGGGTCCATAACTAATGGTCTGATACCTGACCAGGCGGAAAGGACATCACCTCGTCTGACCTTGACATCGGGTGATAGATAGTTCCTAACTTCGTCAAGGATCCATTGGATCTCCTTTTCGGCAGGGACAGGATTCTGGGAGACGGTGGTGGGGGAATCGGTGGTACCGGCAATAACGTTTCCTTGCCATGGCAAGAAGAAAATAACTCGTCCATCGGAGGTAGCGGGATCCAAGAGACCCATAGTCTTGGGACCGTAATAGTTGGGTAGAGTGATGTGTACACCGGCGGAAGGAGCTACAATCTCTTTGGTAGTAGGTTCATCAAGTTTTCGTACACCATCACTGAATGGTCCAGTAGCATTGATGACACCTCGACATCGGACTTTCCATTCCTCACCGGTCATTCGATCTTTGACTGAGGCAGCGTAGATTCTCTCTTCACCACCTCGTGATGGGTCCGGTCGCTTGTGAAGAGCAGTGACCTCGACGTGGTTGGCCATGATAGCGCCGTGCTGCACAGCGGTCATAACGAGAGAAATGTTCATTCGGGAATCGTTGTGTTGCCCTAAATTTGAATTAGCATAAAAGTCAGATAGATATGCAATGCACTTGTGACCAACTCACCGTCATAGTAGACGACACCACCAACCAAACCATCAGATTTTAACATTGGGAAAGCCTCCATGGCTTTACCTTTACCCATCCAGTATGCACTTTCCATGTTCTCCTTACCAGCGAGGATATCGTAGAGTTTACATCCAGCGTAGTAGTAAGGGAGTTGCCACCATGTGTAAATGGGTAAGAGGATAGGAAGCATGCTAGAAAGATGAGGAGCAGTTTCCAAGAAAACTCTTCTTTCCTTCAAAGCTTCCTTGACCAATTTCCATTGTTCATAATCTAATTCGAAGATTGCTTTTTGCAAATATCGTACACCACCGTGTACCAATTTAGTTGATTTTGATGAAGTACCACTTGCAAAATCGTCTCTTTCCACACAAGCGACTTTCAACCCTCTACTAGCTGCGTCTAAAGCTGTACCAGCACCTGTAGCACCTCCACCGACGATCAACAGATCAAAGACATCTTCGCCTTCTGATTCAGCCTCATCCTTCTTCAACACCGCTCCAGGTTCAGGTGCACCGTCTAAAGTTCGATGTACGTAGACACCGGATGTACGGAGATGTTCGAGCATCTGAGCTCGCGAGGGGGGTGACCATAATGGTCCAGGTCGTTTCTTGTAAACTGGGACAGGGTTGGAATCGGCATAAGCGGGTCGAGCGAGGAGGTAGGCTGATCCAACAGCTACGGTGGCGGTGGAGAGGACAAGTGCCCTTCTTCCGGGCATGAATGATCGACCTCGATACATTGTGTGATGGGTTGGGGGCTATGGATAGAAGATATAGGTAGATGAGGGATTTATGTGACAGTGTGGATGTTATCGACACACGTGCGTATTCGATTGATATTTGGATTTAGACAAAAGATGTCAAGCTCCTTTGATACTAGAAGGGAATCGAAAGGTTGAGTCTAAGAGATATAGAAAAAGAGGAATAGTCTGTACGATCGAACAAAGGATCGTGAAGATGGATGTCGTTAAAAAGGTATCGGATCAGGTATGGACCCTCCAATTCACAGTCTGTATGGTTGAGCGTCGACTGATGGATTGTCGAGCAGGTGGTGAGCAGTGACCGGTGCTCCTTGATGTACAATAGATATGTACAATGTTTGGTATGAGTCGAACGAAGAGGAAAGAACGGTATGGTTGGATTGAGATGGATACCACTTTCTTTTTCAATCTTTATAAAATCAAATTGCGGCAAAAGTGATCCTAGCGTCCCTTTGGGATCATGAGCTAACAAGCTAAATAAGGTGTATCTCTTCCCTGAGCAATGACGTGCGGCCCGTAGTCGACCTGTTCCCCTCTCGGCCCGCGGTCCGGCGTATCATCCAAAGTTGGAACGGATAACAAAAAATTTCAACGGTCGGCCAAAATTCCCAACTTTCATTAAACGATTGGGAATCCTCGACTAAGCACGAAATCATACCTTATAACCTGAAAAAACAACAGGTTTCTTGTATCCTGTCTGCGTCATTTTCCCATGTCACACCCATGTCGCCCCAGTGATCAAGTCTCTTTCGAGTCGACCGATTCTAGGGGATTTGACGATACTAAACGTCACCGCCCTACAAACGTGTAAGCGACACTGCCTTGTTACTGTAGTAGCCCCGCCATGATCATGAGGGTTTCTTCTCGATCCTTTGGTATGGTTCGATGACAACCAAAAATCCCAGAAATGTTAGACCCCATGGGTGGATGAGTACCCACTTACACACTAACCTTCGGTCTGGCCTTTTTCGAGGGCTCAGGAACAAGGGAACTATCAATACAACGGCCGATAGGATAATTTCAAAAGGAGCGATGTCCTGGAAATCATCGTGGACTCGTGGACTGACTGACAGTCATGATGACAAATCTTGATGTTTTGTCAATCGTGGCAGGTAATCCTTTGTGACTATGACAATGTATATGTGTGATCCAATGTGTCAGAACGTTCTACTGGCGATACCTCCTTTCGATGGCTTACTGTCGGACTGACAGACCTTCAATGGAAGATTTTCTGTCGACCTTTGTCGTATATCATGCGTGACATCAGGTGCGCTATTGCCGATAATTGAGTAAGAATCAAGTTGCACTGAATTGACGGCCTGATCTGTATATAAATGATTTGCGCGGATACTGATCTCCTGTCTGTCTTTGCAACGCAACTCAACATTGTACTTACAGTCATAATCCTACTCATCCCCTTTGCCAATTCCGTCTATCTAATCTTCAAACATGTCTTCATCCTCCGATAACCACAACACTTCTTCGACTGATAATGACGATCGATCAGGAAATGATCAAAGTGCCAATACTGACACGAGCAGCACCAACACCAGCAGCAGTGCTCCTGACTTCCTGTCGATGCTGAGAACCAATACTTCTGCCGCGTACGTACTGTCGTGATTTGTTCACCACCTTTTCGTGATCGATGCTGACAATTTATCGTGGGCGACAGAGAAGAATTCTCATGGCACGGACCGGATAACGGCGTAGAGGGTGTTTGGAATTAACTTGAATCTACGGCGACTCGGATACACTGTGCATGCGCGATAATGCACCATGTGAGATTTATATTACAGTACAGTATTGTTCGTTCTGAATATGATGCAGTGTAATGGACGACAATGCGCTGCATTGCCAAGTCACGAGCGAAGATCCAGTCAATTTCGAGTCCACTGATGACCTCCTGCTCATATCTTGATTGCTACTTGGTAAATGCTACTGTTTCACGTGTCTTTGGACAAAATCAATCAGCGATGCATCAGCGTGCGAAATGACGAAGAATGTGAAAGGTTATGAGTGGTGACGCACGCTGCCAAAGGTGTGAAAGAAATGTGCAAACAACTGACCCAAAGCATGGGAAGAAGTGCATGTGATATCATCCATTTATCATCATGTCTGAATTGGCAGGTCCATTGTATCCCCTTCCATCAAAGGGCGTGATTAAGAATGCAGCCGATCCCTCGTACTGGAAGTCAGATGGCTATATAGGCCCGAAAAATTAGATAAAATCATCCTTCCCATACAGTACGCCTCCGTTCCAACTCATCATTATGCCTGACCATTCTACTTCCACTTCCACCTCGGCAGCCTCTGATGCTCCCAAAGTCAGGGATTTTGCCTGCTTTGACAACACAAGCGCTCAAGCGCAAGGAAATGAACGGTGAGCATATCGATACTTTACAGCCACTTGTCTCTGACGTCTGTGCGCCTGTCGTTGTTGTGCCTCAGCCAAGCGGATCCTTCTGGATCACCTGCCTCCGGAGGAAGTGGTGACACTATCAACCACTTCTCGAACGACTCCTCATTGAACATGAAATCTTGGTATTACTGTGAAGAGCCGGATAGTATGTAGTAATCCAGTAGACTATCGCTCACTCCTCCTCGTCAACCATTAATACAGGGGCCTGTCAATAAGTTCCATGTGATATATGTGGGACTCAGCCGGACTTGGATTGTTTGCAATGCGTTCAATTCCATCATTATGTCCCATCTTCACGAATATGCACGGGTCTTCTGCTGTTGGTATCGTCCAGCTTGTGCTGTTTTGACGGACTGTGTAATGGGCAAGACGACGCCAAAATGCATACAAATACGGCCTCCAACAAAATTACTTCCTATCCAACCACTTCCTCGCCAATTTCAATCCCACTACTCCAACACCACCAAGGCCCACCAACCCCGAGACATACCCAGTCCAACGCATAATCTCCTTCTGTTGTCTTTCTTTCCTCAACGCTTCGGAGTAAGGCACGTCCGGTCGGAAAGTGACCATTTCATACAAGCTGGTCCAACCTCTGACTTTCGTCGTGGGGAACGGGTCGGTGAGCGATAGATGTAATTCCTTGGATCTCGAGGGGATTATTCGGGTGAGGAAGGAATCGAGGAATCTTCGAATGTGATGTAAGGGAGATAACACGTGGGAACGCATTTCGGTGCTGTAGTACGATTTGGGCATTCAGTTGATGTACAAGACAAGATTATAAGAAAATTTGGCGAATAACCATTTGGCTCCCAGTTGGAAACATTCTGAGATCAGAAATATACTCACTAATTCTGCAATGCCAATTCACAAATAGCTTTCAGATCCGCCTGTCTCTCCACCGAGTAAGCTTTGAGTGCCAATTCAAGATCTTTATCTGTTTCCCCCAGTCCTAGGGAGGTCGTGGATGATATCTTGTGTTTCTCCAATACGGAGTTGAGTACTCTAACATCCTCAAGGCCGCAGTTCAGACCTTGGCCGTAGAAACTGCGAAAGTAAAAACGCTCAGATAGACAGAAGGGCCGGGAGTACAAGTGAACTCACGGTACCATACTGTGTGAGGCGTCACCTAGCAATAACGCGTGGGACGACCATGCTGAAGGAGTACACTATGAGATTTCGGGATCAGCTTAGACCCCTGCTGGGAGAAAGACGACTTCTAGCTGACTTACATTGATGGTGACTAGATTACCTCTGGGATTATTCATGAAATCATCCAGCAACTTCTTTTCTCCCACAATCTGTACTGCCGAAGGGAAATGTTCGATGAAGAATCGACTGGCTGCTTCTCTGGAATTGAGGGTGGAAAGGGATGAGAACGGGATGAAGAGAGTGAGAGTGAATGAGCCGTCCTGAATGATAAACATGAATCAGCATTACAAGCAAATATCTCAGTGATACGCGTAAGACATACCTTATTGGGCAGACCAATCAACATGAAAGAATGTCTTGGCCAGATATGTAAATGATTCTTATCAATAGCATATCCGCCAGGCTTGGTTGAATCAGCAGGCATGTGAAGTTCGATATAAGCATGCGGTATGAAAGACTGTGAAAAATCGATTCTGTATCGTTCAACCAGATCATATCAGCCAAATCCACAAGCCGCACTTGGTGAATCGAGATAGCGTACCTATCCATCCTCATCATGGATGTTCTGACTTTCGACCAACTCCCATCACATCCGATGATCAAATCGAATTTCGTCCCATGCTCATCTTCTTTCGATTTTGTCTTTCCCTTTTCGCTATTCCCACCAGCGATCCGTCCATCATCATGTTCTTCACCGGTCACAACATCCTTTTTATCCTTCTCTGCACCAGATCCAAAGGCAATTCGATTATTCAGGTCCACTCGAGATAATTTAGTTTGGAATCGGATTTTTATCTGCGAAGGTAGGGATTCTAATAATCGTTGGTTAAGCAAGGGTCGACCGATCGAGTTGATGCACTGATGCAGAGTCAGTCAGCTGGACTTGGAACTAGCTCTGGCAGCTGGTATATCGATGCAACTTACCTGTCCATTTATCGGATCGTATATCTGTGATTCCTGTTTACCATCTACATGATGAATCATACGGCCTTTCATAGGTATAGCTTCGTTCTGAAATTGCTCGGCTATCCTAGCATGTAAGCTAGCAGCTCGATGATCGCTAATTACGCAGCTTACCTAACGACGGATCAACACTCCTCAGAGCTTCTAGACCCCTTGAAGAGATGGCCAGATTGATCGATCGTAGATTGCTAGGAGCAGCATCTTTCCCTCTTGGATCTAAGATACAGAACATCCCGGCCGGGTCAACCTGACATTATCGGTGTAAGCAGAGGAAGAGACTCACCATCGCGCGATTCCCAAACTTCCACTTCCCATCCTCTACGATGCAGACTCAATGCGGTGAGGGCACCGACAGGTCCTGCACCTATGATTAAAGCTTTTCTGGGTCTTGTCTCTGCCATTTGTGCTTATTCAGGGAGCTCGTGATGGTGTGTATGCAGTCTTGGAAATCACTATATGGATATTGGATTGACGTAGATCATCACCATCCTCTTTATTTTGACGATCTTTCCATCAGGTCCATCATCGGATTCAATCGGGACCACCTCCACTTGTTCACTTGTTCACTTGTTCACTTGATCTTCGCCATTTATCTTCCACCCCCATTTAATCACCTCCCACACCTCACGAGCCATCACCCTACACGACCAAATTTTCGATTTCCATCATTCAACTTCTTCTTTTCTCTTTCCTTCTTCATAGCTCAAGCACAAGAATCGTAATCGCAGTTCACGTACAGACAGACCCCTTTTGTAAAGGGTGCTCCATCACACTCAAACATACTGTGGGTGAAAGTCCCCGGAGCCTCTTCCTCATATCTAGATCACACCTACAGAACCTTCTTTCAACCCTGTGGAAATTCGTCTTATTAGACTTTCATCCTGTTACCTGATTTTAGATCTCAGAGGGAGATAGACGTGGTTACGAAAGGGCTCATATCTAAGTACTGTGAGAATAACCCATCTACCCTCCTCGATCTCAAATCATATAGGTATATCGGATGGGTCGAAAAGACGGTATGGTTTTCATCTGGGGAGTTGGAGGATTTTAGACTATTTAAACGATATTTCAACCCACTCCCAGAGAAGTGTACGGTCCCATCCGAACTCCTTTGGGAAAGTGGTGATATCGGGTCTCAAATAATATGGTATGATTGTTTCTTTCTCAAGTCATCTACCTATCAGGCGAAGATATGAGCCGTAGGAATTCATAGATGATTTGAGAAAGAGTACGATCATGGGGAAGATGAAATCATGCGCTCATAGTTTATAGTTATACGATTGCCTATTCATACCCACTACTTCAACAGAAGTGGTCAAGGGGAATAGGTTACTCGATGGGGCTTACTCTGTGTCTTGAGCTATCACATACACAACCTTTTTTCCCCTCTTTATTCCTATAATCAAGAAATAAAATCGCCCACACATCTGATTTTATTTTTTGTTTTTTGTTCTATTTCATTTTTACCCAATGATGCTATTGAATTTCTTCATCGCTAGCTTGATTTACCTGACCGCCTGACATCGGTCATCTAAAGGGTATTCCAACGCAGGGAGCGATATCTAAAATTACTGCTGAGGGTTCTCACTCTTTCCTTTTTCACTTGTTGATGATTTATCTACAATTTCATGCATACATGTGTTTCAGCCCAAAAGATATTCTATTTACATTGATTGACATAAACCAAGCCCTGAACCGAACCAAACCTCTTCGGACGCGTTTATCCTTTCTTTTATACTTTGCGAGTTAATGAAAACTTGCCTAACATACGCCCAGCTTAGAAATAGTTGTTCACCATTCGTTGACCTGGAGTATGTCCTGGTGGACCGATCGAACAGTTCAGATCTCGGATGGTACCCTGTGTGAGAAGTATGATCAGCACACGATCTTCCAGAAAGGGAAGGGATTAGATCGACACATCATTGGAAGTAGATATTGTTAGTGATACAAGAAACTCCGCTCACATCTTCGAGGTGGTACACCCATCCATGAACTCTCACACCGTCCGTACCTCTTCTTTTCCAATCCTGCACATCATATCAAAATCAGCATCTGTCTTGCTTATAGTGACAATGAAGCAACGATCAAACGTACATTCTTGATCACGTCACACTCGGCCAGATTCTTAACCTGTTGCAAAACATTTTCCTCAACCAGCAAATCCAAACTTGGTGGTCGTTTATCTACGAACAGGGTCCTGGAGAGAGTAGCAAGAGGTTCGACGTATCGCTGTAAAGGTGTGGTTGCTCTGCTTGTGGGGAGTAAAGAGACGTTTAAAGCTGTTTGACATCCTACGCAGTTTGTGTGACCCTGTAGAAATAACATCTCCATCAGCCATCAGACAAATTGTATATAAGTCCCGGAAGTGAGCAATATGGACAAGAGCGTGTACTGTAGGTGACTCACAGTGACTACGATGTGTTTCACCTTGAAATTCTGTAAGGCAATCATCATGACTGCGTTCAACGAGTCATCTTGAGGGGAGTAAAGGCTATGCAAGTGTGTCATGTCATCTATATTAGTATAAAGACCGATTGATCATTGCTTGACGGAGACTGTCAACGGTGGGGCAGATGAAGTATTGTCAATCAGCCATCACTCACTTCGCGATATTACGATGAACGAAGATATCACCAGGTTGACATCCCATGATGGTAGTTTCGGGTACACGAGCATCTGAGCCTATATGGACAATTGACCAAATCAACCGATAGGTCAACCAGCCGCACTGTACCCCACCATACAACAGCTGTTTGTAATTGTGAAATATCGAAATTTTTGCGGAGAGAGGAACAACGCAACTGAACTTACATCCTATCCAGAGGATCTCGGGTCTTTGACCAGGATAATGTTTAGGAAAGAACTGTTGAAAGTTCCACAGATTCCAACATCAATGATCCAGACTCAAATTGATATTTTCGATCAACACTCACCCCCGGATCACGTTTACGAACTCCCTCTGCCCATTTATCATTCCTTTCGAATAGTTCTCTCTATGTTTTACCATACCGATTCGACCAATCAGCTACTGTCATGAAGTTCGATACCGGTTGAACAGTTGACCTAGGTACTAGCAACAATACTGACCATTTCTGGGTAAGCTAAACTTGATTGACCTGAAATTTTGATGTCGGTCTGGTTGTACCCCGATGACAGGGTATGTTGGTTTTCTGCTTTTTTCTCCATTATTTATGATAGTTTTCGTTCTAGTGAAGGTAGACTGAATTGGGGTTATTTGCAACTTTTTGTAAACATCCTCACCTACCCTCAATATATATATATACTCAGTTCTAGCTATCAGATACCGATTCGGACTCCCATCAGGATCTAGTCCATATTCTTACCACGAAGCTCAGACCACTTAACGCCAAATTCATCTCCATCGGTTTGAACAGTACGATCAACTGAACGACTGAGCACATCGGCCTTACGAGAGCAGAGAGAATATTGCGGTGATCTAGATCAAAGGAAGGGCATGAGGTTTGAAACAATTTTTAGTCTCGCGGTATCAGTACCGAAAGGTTGGTTAGGTTGGTTACCATCATTGATCAGGATCTGACATCCGCGAATTCCGGTACCACCAGCACAGGCATCCTGACTGTAGGTACGGTAATACATGACCTTCTTCTCGACAGTGCACAGACCCTTCTCATCGTTCCGTTCAGCGTGTGTGTGTGTGCAGAACGAAGATCCGAGAGCAAATTAATTATGGCTTGATGGTAGTTGACAAAGAGGATGGGATCAGATGGTGAAAGGATGCATTTGACATGATGGACGGCGAATGAAGAGGAACAGATGCAATTGTTAGGATCTCGAGTCGACCACAAATTCGATCTGATGCGCACTCTTATGGTCTGATGGTAGATGTCGATGTTACATTCGTTGTGACAACAACTCGACTTCACCGACCATTCGCTTCCCAGGAACAGATCCCAATGTGTAAGTGGCGGCCATCACCGCTCGGATCCTTTGTACCTTTCCAAAAGTTACGTTTGACAAGATTTTCAGCCCAACCTTGACCTGACCACCTAATCTCCCTTCACCTCCTCGTCAACAGCTGTACACCCCTTACAGTACAGTACGACCAAGATGAATCACCCTCTCCCACCTCGACCAGATTTCGTTCCTTCCCTAGGCGGTCCCTCGAGACTATCTACATCTATCATCCTCCCCACGACCACTGCCCCTGCCGCTCCCATCATCAAACCTACAGTACCACGTGTAGATCCAACCAGATGCTCTTCCTGTGATCTCCCTCAACCCAAATATACTTGTCCAAGATGTTCCAAACGATCCTGTTCATTGGAGTGTTCGAAGAAACATAAGGTCGTAGATGAATGTTCGGGTGTAAGAGATCCAACAAGCTTCGTGCCGCTAACTGCGTACGGTCAAGGAGCTTGGTCAGATGATTATAAATGGTTAGAAGAAGGTAGAAGGAAAGTCACTCAGTGGGGTGAGAATGTAGGCTATCAAGAGATGGTCAATGCTACGAAAAAACCCTCGAAGCATACGCATACGGAAAAAAGGAAAGATGGTAAGATTGTTAAGAAGAGGAATACGAAGAAAGATTTGTTGAAGAGGCAGTTGCTGATGGCTCATAATTGTCATATGGATTATATGCCAATGGGTATGGAGAGGAGGAAATTGAATCAGTCAAGTTGGAATCCAAGGTCAGTAAATACAACAATCAAATCCTTCGCGTTTAGTCTTTCCCTCATCAATCGAAGTAGATGGCATACTAATTGCGTTATTGGTGATAGGACGAAACAGTTGCATATCACTATTCACCTGACTATCCCTACCTGTATACTCGACCCATCATTACCATCGTCATCACAGACCAAAACCATCACTCATACAAGAGTGCTCTTCTCGTCTCCGTCTGCCGACATATCACCCCTTCCCACACTCTCATCACTACTCACATCCCCACCTTCAACTTCGTCCAATATAATATACGTCCTTCCATTCCAATCCACTCCTTCACGTCCCGCACCAGATCATACGAAAGGTCAAAAACTTTTCTATCCACCTTTAGACCTTCTAAAGCCTATCGCAGAAGCTTTGAGCGGTACAAGCTGGGTAGAGTTTCCGATTATCGAAGTGATGGAGAAGACCACTTGGGCCGAAGGAATACAGCAAGGTGAATTCGTGGTAGTACCATTTTCTGAACGACCTATAGCACTTAGATCGAAAGATTCTGGCTGGGTGAAGAGGAAGGTCGAGAATGTAGACATTCAGGAAGATAGGGCGGAAAGTCCAAAGAAGGCAAAGATCGATGGGAAAGGGTTGATGGCATTGGGCGATTATGGGTCGGATGACGAGGATGACGTTGATGATGATTTGGATGATCAAGAAGAGGAGGACGATGATGTTGCGGATGATAGTACGCTTGAAGGTGACGAAGACCTGGAGCAAGAGGAGGCAGATAGTGAGGAGCCGTCGACAGAGGTTTTACAAGCTGTTGGTGCTGCTTTGGCTGCTGATCTAGGTGGAGCGTAGTTGGACTTCGTTGTATTTTGTACTAATTCAGCTTGTAGCAATATCATGTATGTCGGCGACGTGATCATCATGTATCGATGAATCTTTCCCATTCGATGATACACTAATCTATGCTCGTTCACGCCGTTCAAGCAATCCATTCATGTCCCTTCCCCCTTCTGAGCCTTTTCTCTCTCTTTGACTCCCTTCCACCAACTCCCCTTCTTCTCCTTAGCTCTACTTATCCTTTCTGACAGACCCTCATCAAAAACCATCTCCGCCCTCGTATTCTCGTTCCTAAACCTGTCATCCATAACTTTCAACTCATTCTTGATAATACCATCCCATCCACCAGGAGATCTCGGATCTTTACTCTTACTCCAATCATCCCCACTCTCTAAGGGATTAATGGATTTCCAAAATCCAACTTCTAATTTCATGTCCGTTAATAAGCCCGCATAAAGTCTTCTTCGTTCCATGCGTCTTTCCCTTGCTCGTAGACGTCTATGAATCATACTTCCTATAGAGGTGGGTTGTGGTTTTAGACGAGGTAAAGGTGGGTTGAACAACGTAGGTCGATGGAATGATCCTGTCATTTTAGATTTGCGTGCTCTTCTCTCTTCTTCTTGAAGTTGTTTGGCTTCCTGAGCCGTTTCAAGGTCAAGGTCGAGCTTATCATGTTTCGCCTTCAACTTGTCTTCTAACAATCTAATTTCTTCCTTATGGCTGATATCGTCCGAATTTAGGTATGTCAAAAGGTCATGATATTCTGCTATAAACGAGCGCACTCTGGGAACAGACACTAATCCTTGAGTCTCCCTCCATCTTGTCCTAATCTCTCTTCTTGTCGACAGTAAGTCCGAAGAGAATGTACTTCTCAGGAGGGGACGGTATAAAGACCATTTGGTAGGTATGGTATGTCCAGGATCACGGAAGAACGGAGTAGCCTGTGGTGGTCTGGGTGAACTCTCAGTTAACGAGGGCGGTGTTGCGGATTTGACATGGGGAGGGAGTAGGGGTCGGAGGGAAAGAGATTGACGGGCACGAGAGGTCATTTCATGTCTGCGAGATTTGTAGGAATGGAAGTAAGATGGGATGGATTAAGTTGTATGAAGATTTAAGCGTCATTTACCGGACTCAACAAATCGACAAAATTTTGACTTTGTAAATGCTTGAACGAGAGTTTAACAACATTCACAAAATGCAACCTTCATGATATAATATATAAAGCATCACTAGTTCACCACGTCTTCCACAATGACGATACTCGCTATCAGACATGAACATTACACAAAAGTTGCATGAGATCAATGACTATAAAATGATTTGATAAATTATAAGGAATGTCAATCCGTTGGTTTCTCCCAAATCTTCAAAGATCGACGATCTAATTAAGCAAGGATATGAAATAACGGTTGTTCGTATTCTCCAATCTTCCATAGCCAGCTCGACCCCATCGTGAGATGGAGGAACCGACGAGAAGAAGGGAGAAGGAATCTTTAGAGGGTGTAAGCCGTAAAAAACTTCCCGTCGACAGGAAATATACGTCAACCGAGAGAATCTCTCAAAAGAGAAGAGGGGGACGCTTCCATTCAGTCGAACAGTGCTGAGAGCCTCTTAACGAGAAGAGGATCGAGCCGGGCCCATAAAGAAGAGAAAGAAGAAGAAGCAGAAGAGTGATGATTTGGAAATTTTGAAATACGTCGCGCTGAGCTGAGCATACCAGAGAACATCGATCACGTGGAAGGATATTTACGGTATTGGTGAGTGTGGCACCTGCACTCTTGACGGAAAAAAAAAAGGTGGAGGTCGGGTTGAACAATTCATCTCGCACCGAACCTCCATTGAGATTTAATTTTAGATTTACCCACGATGATCATGACCTCTTGGCATCTCGGTGATCTACCTCCCTAACATTATACACGTATGATCATTGTGACTTCTACATCTATCTTTGATCTCTTGGCAAAGCAACAAGGACATTGACTGCATCAACATACCATGTCCTTTGAGCACGCCGAAGCGGATGGCCGCAGTTCTTATCAATCATACTCATACGCATACACAACCTGCTGACTACCACTGATGGCCGGGGTTTCGACCTCTTGAATGTATATAAAGCGCTGTGGTCAGAAGCCCATCCCATCACATCCCATCCTGATTTAAA
The DNA here is from genome assembly GCF_000507465.2 of Kwoniella mangroviensis CBS 8507. Lineage (NCBI taxonomy): Eukaryota > Fungi > Basidiomycota > Tremellomycetes > Tremellales > Cryptococcaceae > Kwoniella > Kwoniella mangrovensis. Next base: position 3,282,652 of record NW_027062534.1, on the reverse strand, counting down.
TCACTTCATCGACTAAAGCACCTGGCATACTCACTCACATATATAACTAAATATCCATAATACGAATTCTACTCAATACTCATATCATCAAATCAAACCATACAAACCACAATGTTTGGCGGTCCCTATCCCTGGTCACTCTATTGCGGACAATGGAGTATACTTCCACCAGCTCCAAAAAAGTCGTAGTCATCACAGGTGCTACTTCAGGTGAGTCTTCATACACATATGTTCTCCGACATACACCACTGATGGAAGTACAAATGATACTGAGTCAATACATTGTGAACGTAGGTGTCGGTCTGGAAGCTAGCAAGCAGTTCGCAGACGCACCACCCGAGCAGCTCATCTTTGCAGTCAGGTCGGTCGAAGCGGGAGAGAAATTGTTGGGGCAGATCCGAAAGGCTCATCCTAACTTACAAGATAAGGTCATGTATCTTGATTTAACGGATTTACAAAGTATCAAAGATTTCTCAGAAGCAATCAAGGTTTTCGGAAGAGTTGATATACTCATTAATAATGCTGGGTAAGTATCTGTCTTGTCCTACATGTCCTAATCATTCTTCCAATGGTGGTTTGGTAGCTGATGAAGGTATGTAGAATTAATCCCAATTTCGATGAAGGACCTTACAAGTCGACTAAAGATGGGTACGAGAGAGTGTAAGCCATCATACTCTCAGTTTTTATATTACAATAGGCGGGATGCTGTTATAGCTGACTGATCAAAATCTGTTTAGATTCCAAACCAACGTACTTTCCCCGTTCCTCACTACACTATTACTCTTACCTCTCCTCAGAAAATCCTCTGATCCTAAAGTGATCTTTACTGGATCGGACGTTCATCACATTGCACCTTCTGATCTTATCGAGACTGCCCTTCAGAACGGACAAAGTATAATCAGCGCATATAATGATGAGGGGAAGTATCATAATCCAACGAGATACTATGAGTCAAAAGTAAGCTATAATTCGTAGACAATCTACAATCATCTCAATCGCTGGGGTTGATACTGATGCACAGACAAAATAGCTATTACTTCAGATACTCAGTCGTAATCTGATCAAAACCCTCCCTGATATTACCACCATCAACGTCAATCCCGGTCTAGCAATGACCAACTTAGGTAGGGATTTCAATCTCAGTTTATCTCCCAGTGGTATCGTGGGGATATTATGGTTTGTGGCCAATGCCAGATCAGCAAGTAAGGCAGCCAGGAATCTAACTTCTGCGGCAGCTTGGCAAGGCGGTAGTCAAGATGTAAGTTGAGTCGGGTTGGGTTGATTCGTTCCATTATATCCTAGAAACATATTCAGGGAGACTAACAATATGTGTTTTTTTTTGCTTGACTTAGTACTGGTCTGAATGCGTTCCGACAGCTTCTGAGAATACCTATTTATACTCCGGAAAGGGTCTCAAAGCCACTCAGGTGTTTTATGATGAAATGTTGAAAGAGGTGGAGAAGATCAATCCTGGATGTACGAAGGATTTACAGTAGATTGAAGAATGGTTAATATGGTATGGCCGCCAGGTCATGGTTGTTTGAATCTGTTGTTTAGAGTAAGCATGTAATCTATCTATGTCATGCACACTCGCATTCTACGGGTATGGTGGATGATAACATCGCAGTCCTGTACACATGACGAAGGCAAACCTGGGATGTGACACTGGCCGACGGTCATCGTCATGATCGTTATTGTATCATCGAATCCCTCTTCTTGGCAAAGAGATCTCTTCAGGTCGAACCCAGAACCGTGAATAATATGAGGAACCGTGTGAAGCAAATACCGAATACCGAATACAGCAGACACAAGACACAAGACACAAGACCGACGGACACCATTGTTCACGCTATCACCCAACAACAAAGACTGTTAAGCGTATATTCATATATATACATATACATTGATTGATGTTGGATCCCGAGAAGATGTAGCAGCCACTAACCTACGAAACCATTACAATTCAATATGTCTGATCTACACCTACCGTGGTCATTCTACAGAGAGCAATGGCCTCCTTATCCACCTGCTCCTAAAGGTGATTACCTGAGGGACAAGACTGTCGTTATCACAGGTGCAACATCTGGTAAATTCGTCATACAGCTGCTCTCAATGGGAACGTTCAGTTCCCCCTACGATATTTACTTGCCTAGTATGTTGATTATTGCTGATCCTTTTCTTACGTGTCGACTCATATCATCAGGAATCGGTCTTCAATCAGCGAAACAACTCGCTGATGCCTCACCAAGTAACCTCATACTAGGTGTGAGGAATGTGACCGCCGGTGAAAAGGTTTTAAAAGAAATTCAATCTACCCATCCGGATTTACAGGGAAAGGTGATCCATCTCGATCTAGCTTCTCTTTCTAGTGTGAAGAAGTTTAGTGAGGAGATCAGGATTTACGACATGATTGATTTGTTAATCAATAATGCGGGGTGAGTGTCTACCCATCATGACCAAGTATAGAGGTATATGAGTTCTTGATCGTCATTTGTTGTTGTATTATTTGTGAGCGAGTGAGTCGATCACTTACAGATTGCGTATTCCTTGTAGGGTTAATCTTGGAATGGAACAGATCCCAATGCAAGTTACAGATGACGGATATGAAAGAACGTACGTACGTATATTTGACCATCTTGCCATCGGAAGACCTCGAAATTATCATGGTTACAGATGTCAGAAATCTGATCATACCTTTTGTAGATTCCAAGTCAACGTCTTTGCACCGTTCTTGTTAACATGTCTACTCCTCCCATTATTCAAACGATCTTCTGATCCTAAAGTTCTGTTCGTCGGATCGGACGCTCATGTAATCGCCAAGGAAGATATCATCGAGGGTGCTCTTGCCAGTGGGAGTGTTGATGGACCAGCGATCATACGAACATTTAATGATAGAGAGAAATATACTACTGCAACGGTATACATTCAATCGAAAGTGAGTCAAACATTTCAAAGTTTCAAGTTTTCCCCTTTGATTCAAATGATCTTATCAATCGTTCATATATTACTTCATCTACCCTACGTGCTATCGTATCCCTTTCCGTTTGAGCTGAGCTGGCATGACACTACCTTTAACTTTTGACCTTGCAGCTTTTACTCCAAATGCTCACTCGATCATTGATCAAACCACTTTCATCCCTCAATATCACTATTATCAATGTCAATCCAGGTTTGACATTTACTAATATAGGATCAGATGCCAAGTTTACTCTATCGCTACAATTGGTTTATATATTCCTTTGGGTCATGGTTAATGCGAGAAGTGCTAAGAAGGCAGCTAGGAATATCACCTCGGCAAGCGCTTGGAAAGGTGGTAGTCAAGATGTGAGTTTGTGATCCGATTCTAAAACAAAAAAACTTGCCTTATACATTATACCCCTAAGAGTTATCATCAATATAGTATACGAACGAATTGGACCTTGGCGACTAATCGTTTTTCTCATAGTATTGGTCAAGTTGCGTTCCAACCCCATCTGAAAATACCTGGCTTTACTCATACAAAGGGATTAGAGGGACTGAGATCTTCTATGAAGAGATGATACAGGAAGTAGAAAAGATAAGTCCGGGATGTACAGCCGACTTGAAATGACAGAACCTGAGCTAAAGCTGGTACTGCTGGAACATGACTGGTAGATTGATAGACTTACTTGACTTGATGAGGTTAAAATGTATGATCAGTATGTACTCAGATTCACATGAAGTCAAGGAAACGACCTGTGCCATGCTCGAATCTTTCTTTTCATGATGTATATATTGCATGGCGTGGATTGTACCCAAAATTGGAGAAAAACCACACAACCTTTTTACAACCGAATTTCAGTCCTACCAAATTTCTATATTTCCATTCCTCTTACTTGTATGATCTCTTATTGCATTTTCTCTAAAGGGTCAATGAGCGATGAAGTGGACTACTTGAAGTATTTGGTAGGTACGAAAGGCATAGGAGTGACCACGGCCTCTCTCAATTTCTTTCTCACTTCAACCATGACTGATGTACCCTTCTTATGCGATCCATTCGCGATATATCCCATAGCTATGTTTTTACCTAATGTGGGAGATGGTATACCCGATGTGATTATACCTATACATTTATGAGACAAGAACAGTATGAGTGAACCGCTCTCACCTTGAGTTCAGAATGACGAGAGATGCGATTAAAGAGAATGATGCTTACCAAGTTGAGTTGTACCCGTCAAATCAAACACTTTACATCCTTCTCTAGCCGGTGAACCGGTAATTTCAAATCCTACTCTTCGTCTTGATGGACCAGAAGATAATTCTGATAATACTCGCGATTTTCCTGGGAAAGAGGGTTGAGAATCTTCTGCTCTTCTATTTTTACCTATAGACGGAGTCAAAAGAATTGAAATCAGTTAATTGTAATAAATCATTCCAGAGGGATGGCGTTGTTTTATATGGTCGGTATAGTTGTTGTTGTGTGACTCACCTATAACCCAGCTTAAAGCCGCTTCGACAGGACTAACAGATTCGTCCAAGTCATGTCCGTAAAGACACATACCAGCTTCCAATCGCAGGGAATCTCTCGCTCCGAGACCTATCAATTGAACGTCGGGATGTTTGGTAATTTTTGATGTGAGTTCAACGGCATTGGCAGGTGGAATTGATATCTATACAGAAAGAAATAACATGATGAGATTATCAGCTTACTTTTTTCTTCGGGTAGGTGTACAGGTAAGTCATCCTGTCATCGAAGGGGAAATGAAAATATAATATTGTATACACCACTCACCTCAAATCCATCTTCACCTGTATAACCACCTCTAGCGACATGGCATTTGACCCCATCCAAGTCTACAAAAGCACTTTGACCAAATCTGATACTATCCAAATCGAATTGACCATCCTTCAGGAACATCTGCTTGATAACATCAGATGCTTTTGGACCCTGTAAAGCTACTAGACCCCAACCCTCCAACGTATCCCACTTGACTTCTCCACCTTTCCATTCACTTAACTTCTTTTGTATCCACTCTTTGTCCTCTTTAGATCTACCTGCATTGGTGACTACGTAGAATGATTCGTCGGAATGTTTCGTTATAATGGTATCGTCTATAATACCACCCTCTTCATTCAACAATACACTCAGGGTAGAACTAAATGGTTTGAGCTTATCCAAAGATGAGGGACAGAGCGACAACAGGAATTCTTGGGAGCCTGGTCCGGTGAAATTGTGTTGAAGCATGTGGGAAACGTCGAATAGACCTGCGGAAGATCTTACGTGTTTGTGCGCGGTGACTATAGACAAAAGGGATGAACGGAAGTTAGTTGAATGCATAGGTGTATAATGATTGTGACGGTTACGGACAGATGAGGGGATGATACTCACTCTGACCTACTTCACCGTAACTCAATGGCATACTCCATCCAGCAAAGGGGACCATCTTAGCTTTGTTCTCTACGTGAAAGTCGTACAGTGGTGTCTTATGGAGCTATAAGGGGTGAGACTGATGATCAGCTTTAGCTATTTCAACGGCGGAACAGTAAAATTCACCTCCTCAGATAGTCTTATGGAGGACGCGAACCCCCTAATAAGGGTGGGAACACCTCGTCGAGATACGCTGGTGGGTCTGATAGCATGAGAGCATCGGAGGATAGGCTGTAAGGCGATCATAGTGAAGAGAGATTGTCTTATCGCTGGACTAAAGGTGAGAACGGGTTGCTTTGGTCGTAGGTCGTCAATGGGTGAGAAAGGATAAAATGGGGAAAGGAAGAGGGAAGTCCATACGAGACAAGCAAGGGGTACTGGGTATATATATTGATGGGGTATACCTCAACAGGAAGAGTGATACGTTGCAAGGGTATTTCCATTTCACGGATAACAGAATAACAACATCCTGATGGGTTCTTGGAAATAAAGTGGTCATGTTTTTCCAACAATCAGAATCAGAATCAGGTACGGGTACGAATACGCGGGTTTAAGCTTGGCTCCTCTTATCTCTGCGTACGTAAACAAGGGTGTCTGCACGTGGGAGTAACGTGTCACATCAACTCGGCTGAGAGGTCCGGGTTGCTAAGCTCCTTTCAGTCACAGTCACCGTAAGAGATTTGTCGATGTATCCTATCTTGGCTCTCTTCTTAGCACTCGGATCACAATCCATCCTCTAATCGCATCGTAAATCACACGCGTACGCTTATCGTCGACGGCACAGCACTCATACGGTCATACATGATATCGATACCATTCACACATTGTATATAACAACCCCATTACCGACCCTCAAAGATGGAATCGGATCCAACGCTCCCTCCCCCGGTGATCCCACCCGATCATACGGATGAAGAAAGGTGCAAGCTGCTAGGAACGACGGGATTGGTGGTACAAGCATCGAGTGGGTTTAGTGATCCAGCTATCTGGGATGTTAGGAGATTCTCCAAGCTGAGCTGATGATTTGACTATAGTGGGTGTATTCGTCATTCTCTCTTTGGTCGTTAAGCGGCAACTGGAGAGACGTAAGAGATCATGGAGGATATGGGTGTATGATGTGGGCAAACAATTAGCTGGTCAGGCTGTGGTACATGGCTTAAACATCCTGGTGAGTCCGACTTCGTCAATTGTTCCTCAGTTCTACAGAGATCACGTTCAAGTGAGTATATGCTGATGCGTGGTATTTTTTGCCCGCATGTAGATATCAGATGTGGTAGCTTCTGTCGCTCATAACAATCCATGTTCACTCTACTTCCTGAACGTATTGATAGACACCACGATAGGTGAGTTGCAATAACGCTTCATCGTGAGATCGACTCAAACAGCTGAATAACATACACATTGTGTATATTTAGGAGTGGGTATAATCTATCTCAGTCTAAAAGCTTATACATGGTATTTCTCGAAATATATGGCTATGGAAGGATTCATAAGTGGACAATATGGTCATCCGCCAAATCCCATCTTGTGAGTTGAGCATTTCCACATATATACCCATAAATCTTACAAACCCTTCTTTTTCCTTTTTCTAGCTGGTGGAAACAACTAGCACCGTACATCATGTCAATCATAACTATGAAACTTCTCGTCCTTCTTCCACTCACTTTACCTGGAATCTCAAAATCCCTTATAGACTGGTCACACAATCTACTTGATCATCTCGGAGCGAAATCTCAAGTGATATTCGTCATGGCTATCTTTCCCTTGGTGATGAACGTCTTGCAGTTCTGCTTGGTTGATCAGGTGATCAAAGCTGGTGGGAAAGAAGATGAGGAAGATGACTACAACGAGAGAGGAGGGGATTATCAGCGGATTAGAGGACATGACGATGATCAACATAATGTTAATGGTCGCGGGGATATAGAATCAGGTTTGACTAGACAAATCTCATCCAATAGTATAAACAGAAATAGTCGCAAGGGGAGTAGCCCATCAATAGTCATACCTTCTTCACCACTTCTCACGTCAAATCAAAGAGATTATGGATCAGCTACACCTTCACCTATTGGATCTCCAGTAAAGAACAAATCGATCTTACCTGGTCAGACGACAGATTCAAATAGCCTATGGTCAAAATTGATCAATAAAGTATCGGATGTATCCAGTTCGACCAGATCAAGTTCAACAGTATTTTTCGATGCCCAGACTGATCTAGAGTCCAATCCGAATTCAGTCCAGAGTAGAAGCACGATTGGGGGTACAAGTGAGGGAGGAACGAGTAGGTTGTATGTCAGAGATGAGAGGAATAGAAGAGGTCAGAGATCGGCTGCTCCTTCACCTGAAACCATGCCTTTTGAAGCTAGCCCTTCGATGTCATCCATACAAAGTGATACCTACAGTGAAGAAGAACAGCGTAGTGGAGGTAGTGGTAGGACGCCTTCACCTCCTTTGACTATAACGAATTTAGAAGGGATATCGAGACATCCCCCGAGAGAATTGGAGAGAGAAGCTAGATGGACGTTGAGTCCACCTGAATCTCCGACGGTCACTCATGGGAATACGACTATGACGGATAGTAACGATAGTGTCAGTTTGAAAGAGGTCAATAGGAGCTAGTGATATCTGTATATACATATAGTGATTAGAGTGGGGTTTAGGAATTGATATACAATAACATCTGTTGTACTCTGTCGCACATGAATATTTGATTAGGAGCTTGAGGGTGAGAGAGAGATAGACTCCTTTACGCACTGTACAGTTAGTTCACTAAGCGTTATGCAAGTGCAGCCATATCTTGATGCTCGATTTTCCTTATTCGCTGATACTGTATCTTCGGGATGGGTGAGCGTTCGATCAGATAATGAAATGTTTATCTAATTCAGGATCGCTTCATTCGGTTGTACTCGATTACCTGACGGGTCCAGACCAGATATTGGGAGTGATGTTCTCGGAAATTATTACCGGATTAAGCATTTCCTTAAAGATCCAAGACGGATGTCTCGGTCTTGTCAGTTTTGTTGAATCTGAGTCACCAAGATACATGCATACACGATTTCGATCGTATGCAGTCAGGCAGTCGAACATATCCGCATTCACTCCACCGAACTCGACACAGACTTCACATTTCGTTTGTACCTCTCTGCTCAAGGAAGGTTCCCGTCTTGGATATATCTAGCTCATGTGGCCAGACTCGACTCGCGCACAAACCGATCCCCAGATCAAAAACTCAAAACCTACGAGTACGTGTGTTGATCCGACATTAGAACATCAGGATAAAGTCAAATCCTTTTAGAGAGACCAAAGGATCGTTCCTGTGCAAGTTTGTTATTCCCTTCCTTTCCGTATGGTACCACCCAGCGAAACGATCTTCAGTTACTACCCAGTCACATAAGTACACAGCTAGTGATATCGCAGTTTTGGCTCTGGCTCATGCACGGTATTCGCAGTTGATGGATGGGATCTCACTGCTGTAGGTAGATAGATATAAAGAAATACTTCCGGGATCAGTCGGACCGTTTTTAGTGTTGTTGTTAGTGACTTATACTCGATCTCAACCATCAACCATCAGATATCAAAACCAAACATTACCTGGCACTAGCACTCCATCACCATCACCATCACCATCATCATTCAGAGACCACAGCTCACCGTCAGCGAAGCAATCATCTCAGCCAAACATAAACCCACTCGAGCTTAGTTCACCAACACCATGTCGCTCTTACGCGACTCGCCCGCACATCATGCTCCATCCCACGATCCGTGTAAACCTCGCTCTTCATCATCTCGGAACGACCTATTCACCACTTCCTGGCAACCTGAATTACCCCCTCCCAAACCATTAAGCGAAGCTGCTGCTGCAGCTGGACCATCTACGAGCAGTCTCAATTCGATATTCGATCTAGGCGGCATCGGTGGACAGTCCAATGCATTACCAACATCGATGAAGAAGAGGGGTGAACTGGGATTGAAAATGGACTTAGAAGGTATATCAAACTCGTTCGCTCGCAATACTACCACCAACACAGGAGGGGAAGGAATGGGAGTAGATGAATTTGGAGTATCAACGAAATTACAAAACAAATCGTCATATCCTACTTTAGATAAGAATGATATATCCCCTTCACCCAGGACATCATCGTTCTTCGATACTCCCATTGAAAGTGTTACACCTCCCCCTGCACCCCGTTTGGTCAGTTCATTAAATGGGATGAGCTCGTTCGCGCCCTCCCCTCTAAACTTATCTAGATCATCATCAGCCATACGTAAAGTCCCCGCACCATTACCTTTACCCGTGCAAGGCGGTTTCATCGATAGTGGTATAGCTGGACCAAGTCGTCAAGAACAAAAACAAAAACAAAGATCGAATGATAGTTATACATCAAATTCTTCAAAATCTGCTATTGAAGATCCTCTATCTCCATTACATCAATCCCCTCAATTACCACCCAGCGGGTCGGGTGGATTGGAAGGTTGGAAACCGCCTTTACCACCTTCTTCGGACGATATTGAACTACGTCTGGTACCCAACTCCACATATCTTTTGGGTGAAGGGAGATATGCCAAAGCCTATCTTGCATCGTATAGGAGGAAGAGGAAGAACAGATACGGACATGGCTATGGTGGTGGCGATGGTGGATCGGCATCGATGCAAGTCAACGAAGATGGAGATGGGTTGGTAGGGGGTAGTTGGAGGTTATGTGCCGCGAAGAGATTGGCCCCTGATAGGGAATCGCAGACGATGGGATTGAGGGAAGCTTTCTTCTTAAATCGTTTAACTGGACCAACTAAACACTCTATAAGTGCGGACAGGAACGGGCACGATTACACTAGGCGGATCAGACCTAGACAAAGAGCCGTATCACCTCTGAGAGGAAGTCATCAACCATCAGAAGTGATTGATACGCAAAGTCAGAAACGTAAAAGACCATGTGGGAGCGTATACGTCGTCAAGCTCATAGCTGTCAAAGAAGATATTGAAGGGTTTCCCACTCTACCCCAAACCCAGACGCATGCAAGATCCACATCAGATGTGTTATCTGGCACAGGGAGTGGAACGGATTCGAAACCAATAGCGAATACTATAAGTGTAGGGGATTTAAGGAGACAAAGGTCTTCAACAATCATCACTGCTCATGCACCTCTACCACCCGATTCAACCGGTACCTTACCTTCTTATCCGTCTCTACCATCTCTAGCCCAATCGGTACGATACGACCAACATCAGTCTGCTCCCTCACTTTCGAGGTTGGTATTGTTGCTTGAACATGCACCGTTAGGTACCCTGGACAGAATGTTGCGCACTAGTCCGCAACTTGTAGGAAGGAAGTTGTGGGAAAGATGGGCGAGGGAAGGCGCTGAAGCTTTAGAGTGGGTACATGGTAAAGGGGTGGTTCATGCGGATGTGAAACCTGGGAATTTACTCGTGAGTGCAAACATCCCGAAAATCAAGATGGACATCTCTCATCTTCATGTCAGATCCCCTTTTCTTGTAATATTCTTCTGCTTACAAGATTCAAGCTGATCATCTCCTTTCGTGACTATCCAGCTCACCGTGGATCTTCATATCCGACTATCCGATTTCGGATCCTCCCTCCTCATTCACCCTGCTCATCCTCCAACCGACGGACTGGGTTTGGGCACTCTTCCCTTCTCTCCGCCCGAGTTGGTCGATCCAACCCAGACATTCTCATTCCCCGTGGATATCTTCGCATTAGGTGCGACGCTCTACCAATGTCTAACGGGCCGAGAACCTTTCAGGGGTATCAGGACAGTTGAGATGATGCATCATGTTCGGAAAGGTGGATTGTGGGCATACGAGGAGAGAGAAAGGTTTCAAAGAGTAGGAAACGAAGATGGAATGTCTACCGCTGGAAGTCCTTACCCATCAGCTTGGAGAGGATATTCGAATACTTCCACCACTGGTGCTGGATATCCTTCAGGATCAGGCAATGTTACTGTGGGATTGGGTGGGGGAGTAAGAAGAGCAGGATCCTTAAGGGTCCCACCGAGTTATTCAAGAGAACATCTAGCTGCGTCAGTTATAGCCGATGGGCATGGGGTGGCTGGTGCTAAACCGAAATTGAAGAGAATGACTTCTGCTGAAAGATTAAGAGCGTCAGATGAAGCTACCAGTAGTGAATCTCCTTCGGGGGTTAAACTGTATGCGAACTGGGTTAAATCAGGTCCCTACGCGAATAGTACTTCAACGAGTAATATGTCTACGCCTGGACCTGGGTTGGATGCTGTCACGAGGTTGTTATCGGATGATGACGAGTTGGACGTTACAAGTCCGACATATGGTATTTCAAGGAATAGTTCAACCAGTCTTCAAAAATCTCAAGCTCAGGAAGATAGATTATCATTGAATAGATCGACAAGTTTGAAATCTGAAAGTCCTACAACGATAATGACAATGAATACATCGGATTTACCGAAAGGGATGATGACCGTCCAATTACCTACACCCACTTCACCCTGTTCCGATCACTTACCTTCGATGGACCAGATTAACGATCTATTGACGGAGAACAATAGTGTGCGACAACATCAAATTTCGTTGAATGAAGCTTATCAAGATGGTAGTCCGTCGATGTTATTCTTAGATGGCTCAGAGAGAGTATCAGAAGAAATTAGAAATGTATTGAAAAATATGTTAAACCCTTTCCCTGAGAATAGGATGACTGCTTTGGAAGTTAGGATGTACTGGGATGAATTGGGTTTAGGCTTGGAGGATGATGATGATGATGATGGTGAAGGTGATGATTGAGTGTAAAGGGTCGAGTAGGAAGAAAGTGAAATTGGATCGAATCGAGTTGTACTATATACCTTCTTTTGGAGGGCAAATATAATCATAAAAGGGAAGACGGTAAAAGTCGATATTTGATGACGGTGAGAATGTTTGGACAATTTATCTTATATCATTTGTATCTTCCTGTTGCTCTTTATAGTATAACATAGTGATAAATTGGCTTGTAGCTGTTGTAACAATGACTTTTAAATATATATAACGTATATGAATACAGATATAATAAATGACATTGCTAGACAGACTAGTAAAGTATCACGTCTCAAAGGACCTTCCCGTAATCTAATCAACATCATCATCATCATCTACCAGATAACCATTACCGAATTCCCTAACTTTACCTATCAGCCTTACCGTCTCACCACCTTCGCCTAAAATACATTTCATACCTCCTCCCCTCTCGCTCAGCTGGGTAGCGTGTATCACCAAGCTCGTAGGATCTTGTTGTAACCTGGTTGGAAGGAACTGAGTGGCTTTGGAAAAGAGGTAGTAATTTGTTAAATACGTATGGGCTGATCCGGTTTATAAAGAAATGATCGAATGAGCTTGAATTTCCATGTGTGCACTCATCTCTGTATATAGCTACATAAACCTTTGTCAAGAGGGGGAAAATACGTACTATGGTATCTTCCTGTATACCTATACCAGGAGCGAACATCCTTGATTTAATCACCAAGTCTGAATCGGTCTCAGGGGATATCTGAGTGATTATAATCTGTCCAGAGGCTATTTCACCCTATATCTCAAATATCAGCTCACTTCATTACGATATCTTCATCTTGCATCTCTAGAGATCTTTCATTTTCCCCCGTTTCTCGTCAGCAGTATCAGCGACTCATAACTCACCAACGCCCTTATATCCACTCCCAATTCCCTCAATTCCCAAATTCCCTCTAATCAAAATGATAAAACTCTTATGAGACCCATATTTGAATTCCGAAATATCCAATACGTCCTCTGTCTGCCTCACACCCAACGCAGCTATCAACTTCACTGTATCATGATGGGATCGGGGAGATCCATGACCCATAGATTGAATCACGTCGAAGGGTAAGCTCGGTAAACTGATTTGCACTTCTTTGTCTGAGGCTGATAATCGCACAGATTGGAATTTCCCAGCTATGAGATTTATGTATTGTATAGTATCTAATTCTGGATGTTGTTTCAAGAGGATGTAAGAGGATGATAGTGTACCGTGTCCGCACAAGGCTAACTCCTATACGACATTTGAAGAGGTGAATATCAGTATAATATAACGACCTCATCATTCATACGAGATAGTCAAGACAATCGCAGCACTGCACTCAGATACAAACTTTGTACGTATATCGAATGAGCACACTCACAGATTTGGGTGTGAACCACCTGATCGCCCATTCCCCCTTTTGACCAGTCGGAGCAACATGAACGGTAGCTGTATAATTGAAATCCCCAGCAACTTTCAACAGATATTTATCGTCTAACCATCTTGGATCTGCGTTGGAGGGGTAGTTGATCAGAGCTGCCTGGGAGCCTGTCCCTGGGACGGGGGAGAAGGCAGATAAGACGTGGAATGGGAGTGGTGATGGGGGAGTGGACATGGTCAGATTGAGGATGTCTGCTAAGATGGGTGATGATGAGCTTTGTGTTGTATGTCATGTCGTATCTCGAGTCGGTTGATCGGTGAACACCGACTGCCAATAAAGTCTATAAATAGATATACTCTCGTAGAACATGAATCGAATGAAACGCGATCATAATGATCTTTAACATTCATATTCATATAGGAATCTCATTCAACAAACAATAACTAGATTGAAGAGTATTCGAAGTATATACAATATAACAAAGGGGATACAACGAATGGGTGTAAAGTACAGCTAAATGAATTGAAAAGGAGGTGATAGTAGAACAACAGGTAGTGTGGATGGTGAATGGTGATGGGGTGAGAAGTATGTACAAGATGAAATGAATAGGAATAAAAGGTTTACAACGTGAAAGTTTGAAATGGATAGTGAAGAAAGTGTATTTAATATCTTCGCTATTTGTGATCTGACGAGAAGAAAAGAAGCGTAAAGAAGGAAAAATAATAGAAAAAAGAAATTCGTGAAAAGATAGCGGGTCGAAGAGAGAAAAGAACAAACAAACAAAGAAGGACTCTTGTGAGGGGGTGATAACAATCATAAAACAAGTGCCATAGCACCCTTCATACCATTCACAGTCGAGTTAGCATACTGCATTCCATCCGCACAAGAGAATACACACTTACGTGATGTAACATATCCATGAATTTCTTACCTCTTGACAATTTCTCCATCGGTGGGATATTCATATTTACTTTCTTTCCTCTCAATCTCCATTCCTGCTTCAACATTCTCTTCTCATGTCTAGCTTGTCCTCTTCTGGTTTTCTTACATCCCTCGCCCCCTTTGGCCAATTGGCAAGATGAATCCATATGCGTGAAAGGTAATGGTCCGTCTTTCTCGACGTCGGTAGATTTTATCTTCGGTTGACCATCGCCTTCAGCCCCCCTATACGCCTTGTAATCAGATATGAATCGATCCAGACCTTTCTTCGCTTTGATGATACAGTCCATGCTCTTCTCGTGCATGATATCAGCTTGTTCATCCAGCGAGTCCGAAAGAGCATCAAGGCGGGTTTCGACGTATTCGGATAATGAGTCGAACATCGCTGAGGCTCGAGCGAGAGACTCTTCTTTGGAAGAGGGTGAATGAGAGGTGAAAAAATGTTTGATACGGTTCTTCAAAGCATTTGCACCTCTCGAGGCTTGATGTAGAGCTTGATTAGTCGCATAAAGACCCGAGCCAAGAAGTCGACCGGTAGAGTGGAGTATTGGACCAAGAACAGCGTCGATATATCTGGACGTGGTCAAGGCATATGCTTTTGCCGGTCTAATTATTCGTTCGAGGATTTGCGATTGGACAATGGTAGACAAGCTGCAAGAGCAGTCAACAACAGGAGCTGAAGAGGTGCTCGTGGTATTCATATCAGGTCCGTCGGTTTTATTCACCCTAAGTAACTTCTGAGTAAACTTTCTCGCAAGTGAGACTCTAGAATCGGGAGGATGTGCTGCAGGTGGTACCGTAAGAGCAACGTTGTTGTCCCTGACCGAGAGTGAACAGCATGAGGTAGAGGACCTTGCGTTGTTCCTTCGAGCTTTGTCATCTTTGTCTGTTTTCTGATATCCTGTATCTGCAGTGGGTTTGATGATAGCAGCTGACGAAAGCCTGACGTGTATCGACGATAAAGTCGATAAAGCTTGCTCAATCAATCGAGGATCGGGTTGTGCAGCGGTTGTGGGTGTACTGGCGGATGACGCTGAAGATGTAGAAGCATGAGAAGCGAACGATAGATGGCCCCAGAACGACGATGATTTAGGGGTCTCCAATGGCATAGAAGTAGTACCGATATCCGTTGCCGAGTCTTTATAGTCGGGGACGAAGGGTACGAACATGTTGGAGCCGAACGTTCGAATCAAGGCTACTGAAAGGATTGAAGCGAGAGCGAAGTATGAAACTCTTGTCGACCTGATTCGATGACGGTCAATCAGCGTTCAACGGTGACCTTGCGAAAGGAGATAGACTTACCACTTCTTTGCTATCGTTTTGATCGCTTCGATATTGTCAGCAGCGAGGACTTGTTGAGTTTCCATGTCATCTACAATATCATCTCTGACACTTTCAGCCGCCTCGGCCGCCTCTGAGGGAAAGCTTTTCTCTGATATATTTTCATCGAGATCCTTCAGAAAAGACTGGATTCTTGTCCCAGTAAGGGTTTCATCACCGACTTCTTCGTTGCCAATAGTCAGCTTGGGCATCTCGAGATCCTCGACCGCCTGAGATGCCTTATCATCTTCATCCGTTTCTTTGATATCGTCATTACTCTGTAGGAGTTGATATTTACTCCTATCTTCTAAAGAGATGTTAGGCGAATCGGTGGGAGGAGTCCACAATTTACTTGATTTCAACCATGAGTCCTCAACACCTCTTCTAACGGGACTGGAGCTTCGTCTGGGAGACATGCTGCCTAAGGCGACGATAGGTGAGATGGTTGGTTGAACGATACTTGTTCCTGCTCGTGGTCGACGACCTTGATCGGGTTGAGCCATAGGTGTCAAGGCGGAGATGGAAGCAGAGGGAGTGAAGCCTCCACTGAGAGTACCAGAAGAAGAGGTAGTGAACGATGCTCCGTCCGGGTAGATCAGACGAATTTGATCCGAAGAGGTATGGAGGGTCTCTCGCGAAGAATCAAGTTTGCAAGTCGAAGCTTCGGCGTCGGTATATCCTGTAAGTGATGGTGAACCGATTTCATCGTCGTGGGTAGGTTCAAGGATTACCGCTCCTCCATCTTCGACATCCCCATCTCTACCTCCATCGGAGGAAGCAGACCACTGAGATCGGGTCTCGTGTTCTAGTCCATGAGAGTCGCTGCTGGTATCGCTGAAGACGACATCGCCAAGGACTGAAAGACCGACAGAAGATCGCTCGTCGACTTCCATCCATGATTCGGATAGGTCAGATGTGAGTTCGTCGTCTGATGCATGAGGGTGAGATGAAGAAGGTGATAAGGGCGGTGAGGAGGTCATGGTGGATGTTGATTGTCCCGATGGTGTTGAGGGCTGTGGGATCACCGCAGATTTGGGTTTGACTTGGGTCATTGCGGATTTAGTACACTGTGGACCAGAAGAAGATAAAGTTAGTAAGGGGCGCTACAAGTTGACGTATGCGAGTGATAGTATCATGGTCTAGGCAATGACATTTGAAGGTGTACGAGGGAGTAGAAGATGCTATGACAGCCTGAAAAATGGTGTGCAACACTTACGATGGATGCTACAGCTATGGAAGAACACGAGAGAAAGACTTCTTCTATCTAACGATTATTCACCCTCCTCGGTCTTATCCGGCCCTCTGCCTGATATAGCTGCTTTGACGGTTGTATATCTGGTCCACTGATATGTCAGCGACTGCAGATGTGTACAATGTGATGATGGAGGTTACAGCGCATAGAAGTATGCGGAAGGAAGAATGCCAAAAAACGTACTCACCTGGTATGAATTGTAGTATGTAGTATTTAGTGTATGTGTGACGAGCGGCAAAAGTCAATGACCAATGACCGAGATTGAGCTAAGCGTCACTTTGATCCGATATGGTGTATGTGGACTGTATGAATTGTATGAGGCGACTGACACTTTAGTCAAGTGTACGATCAGAGAAGAGAAGAGAGAGGAAGATGCGGTGAGGATGAACGAGAGGAAGGGATGTGTCCAGTGTGAGGTGAGACAGGATGAACAAGCGGGAAAGCAGGTCTCACCTAACCTTGTTTCGGTTCTGGGTTTATAGAGCGGATAATGCTCTGACTGTGGTTATAGAATATGTATAAAATGGTGATTGTGGGTACTGACAGGTGGTCTATCTCAAACTAAGGATGACAGATGTACCCTCGTACACTACATGAGAGAGGAAGGAAGGGGGAAGAAAGGAGGATGAGAGATGAACGAGAATGAGATTGCGAGATGGGTTGATGGTTGCTGGTCGTAATTGGATTTGTAGATTCAGGGTCTGGTTTAGCGTCAGATCACTAATCACCTCTAATCACCAAAGATAACGTTTTACATACTGGATCAGATCTACCGGTTTAGTCTTCAGTCCTTGCTCTTAATTGGAATTCGAATATGCATGGACATGGATGCATGCTCTGATCGAAGCGCCATATACATATATGCATACTTGCATGACCGGCAAACTCTTTGATACCAGATACATACAAGACAACTACTTACACACAGTACTGAGTATACACCCTATCTATCTCCCCATGAACCTGTGGATGTGGAGACCCCGCAGCCAGTCAACTGAGTGGACTGTTCGGTTTAAATGGGTTTATTTTTACCGGTTAGGTGGTGGTACTCGTAACGGCCAAGTAAGTGGCAGGGCTCAGTTGAGAAATGAGCTCAAGGGATAAGAGTTTGAGCCAAAGAACCTATCTTCGGTCTGTATGGTCCTGTCGGTAGGCCCTCTGAGATACGTGTCGTTCGCTCGTCGACTTCATGAGGCGGAGTAACGTCGAACATTCTTATCCCATCCTATATATTCGGGTTCATCAGCTTAGGCTCATAAAGACAAGAGCGGGAGGGCAGTACTCACTGTTTCGAACACCGTCCAAGCGCCGGTACCCTGTCATATAGTATCAGCTGAGATTCAAAACGCCCACGTTATACAGCAGACTCACAGACATTCTACTTCTTATAACTTCCACCAGGCCCCTCAAACCAGGTTTACTCCTTATCCTCTCCTTCTCTTCCGCGTCGATCAGGCCGAATACCCTTCCAGTTTCCTGGATGAGTAATGTCATATCGGTTGTGAAAGTAAAGGAAGCTCCGAGAGCAGGCTTTATATCCATTTTGTTGAACGATGATTGGGGATTTGTAGGGAATGAAGATGCGGTGGAGTTGATGATCTGCAGCAATGAGGATGAGCGCTATGAACACATTGCAAGAGGATAGTAGAGGAATAGAAACAAAATGATCGAGGACAGCACATAGGAGGAGGGGGGAGTATGGATGGGCGATAGCAGGGGATGACGGAGGTAAAAGAGAAGAAAGAGAGGTTGAGCAATAGATGAATGACTTACGAATGATACCATTCCCCGGGAATATGTGATCTCAGCTATCTCTTCCATGAGAGTGATCAAATCGGCATGTCCTAAAAGCACGATCCCATCATCAGCTTGTCAATCGTAGCAAGAAAAAGCAAGCTCACCTTGTGCCGAAGTAGCAGATAACAAATCCTTAAAATGGGTGAATATCGTATCAACCACTAAAATCCTCGTCTCCCTCGCATCAGGATCATCAATCGACTATAGAGGGTCATGGGCTCAGCTACGACAGAACGAACGGCATGTCATAGCTGATGACCCACATTTTTCAGCTGTGAGATAGTTTCGAACATATCCTCTAGTTTGAATGCATTGATCACTACCATTCTTTCTAGTACCGAATTCGGTTCCTATGTTACCAAGCATTCATAAGCTAGCGTTCCGAGACTATGCCACGATCTCAAGCTGATTAAGCTCAATTGCTCACATCGATATGCCATTCCTCCAATATCATCTTCGCTCTTTCAGGTGAAAACGATCCCTCGGTATCTATCCACGTACATATCGCTTCTGGGTCCGAAGCGAGGATTCGGAGTGAAGCATGAAGTGCAAGCAGCTAGATATCTTCCTCACATCAGCTAATCAAGTTCGGAATGAAAGCTTCAAGGAGAAAGCTGATGTATTTAGATTATGCGAGGAAAGTCCCTCACTGATTTCCCAACCTTCCTCGGACCGGCCAATTCGATGACCCCTACTCCGTCCCACCCTTTAAGCAGTTCATCCAAACTATCAATCCCAAACCTCTGCCAGCTTCCTTCTACCTCTTCATACGCATCTCCTGATATACAATCTGGACCGGTCAATCTCACGCAAGTAGAAATAAGGTATTCGAGCTGGATATTCGATAGGATAGGAACGAGGGAGAAGATTGTCGATGGAGAGGAAAATATCAATGATTCAGTGGTTTTGATTCCTGCTGAGTCTGTGAGTGACAGATACTATTAGCATGCATTATGTTTGAGGTGACAGGTATATCATTCCCGATTGAGTGTTCGATACATGTCGACTCACCGAGTTCAGGTATGAGTGATGCCAATTCCGCAGGAAGCGTATCTGCCAATCGCTTGAGAAGCATGTTCGCGACTCCTAGATGAGAGTATATCGTCCACTACCCAAACATGGGTCGTTCTTCAACTGTCAACTGTCTGGATATCCAATGAGATGTAGAATAAGATGAAGACACAAGGAAAGAGCAGTCAGAAATCCAAGGTGGTCATCCTCCACTCTTCGCGTTTCTTCGTAAATCCATGTCAACACACCAAAATTACAACTTCCTTCTTCCTTCTACATCTTTTACTTCTCTGCTTTCCCTCATACTCAAGAGCATACCCAACACAACAGCATCATACTCATCTCTTCTCGTTCTATATTTCTCTACCTCACCAAGCATGTCATCATCCACCCCCACCTCCAACCAGAATCAACCGTTCAAAACCGACTCTCTCCTCCCTACTTCCCTCCCATCCGCAACACTAGGACGAAGACGGCACATCTCCCAGACCCAAACCAGCCAAACAGGCGAGAGCGAGAACCTAAATACAGAAGAGAGGTTTCAGAAGGGGCTGGATGACGAGCATGAAAAGTGGAACGAGAGGATAGATAAAGAAGTTAAAGGGGTGGTTGAAGGGCTGAAAGATCTAGTAGAGTTGGCTAATGTAAGTGACAACTATCCAAGACATAACAACTTTATGATACCTATCTCCAACAATGGACGGACTCTGATCTTGACTATTTCATTTATTTTTTCAATCTGTTGTAGATCGGTCCCAACCCTTCTCCATTACAATCATCGACCCTCCCCCTCCATCTTCCCCTCCGAACATCCTCTCTGATTCGCTCGGCCCAGAATCTAAGGGATATAGCACACGAATTGAAATTGTTGCTTGTACTAGGGGACGAGCAGGGTCTAGTCCAGAGGAGAGATTATGAGATGGACCTGGTCAGGAAGGAAATCCAGCGTAAGAGAGGGGAAGTGGGCAAAGAGTTAGGTGGTCTATTGGGATTACCACTGGATGAGCAACAGGGAAAAGGTGAACAGCAGGAGAAGATGGACGATACCCCTACTGCTACTGCTACAGATAATGATGGTCAGGATGTGATGATGGACCAATCTGAGAATATACTTCGAGATCAGGAGAATACAAGTGACATTATCACTGAATCTCAACAGCCCTTTCCCGAAGATACAGCACCACAACAACAACAGCAGCATCAGCAGCAACAAGAAGAAGAAGAAGAAGATTCATCGCATCCAACTATCAATACGAATCCTAACGCAAATTCCGAGTCTATGGAGGTTGATCAGACGAACGAAGAAGACGATGAAGATGATTTCGAGGAGGTATCATAGATCTCTTCGACGAAAGCTCTTCATAAAAGTATACCCAGCACATGTCATAACACAATACAATCATAGATCAAAATTACATCCACATGCATGTTTAGTGTATTATCAAATTGTATAGATATAGATTTGTAATATAGATGAGTTCGATGTTAGAATGAGATCTCCAAAAGACTAACTTGAACTTGCTCTATCTATCATGAGCAACGAGGTTATCTCCATTGTAAATCGCATATCCTAGCTTTGTTCCCAACGATTAATCCTCTCCATCATGGAAAGGCCAAGCTACTGTCAATCTAGGCGGTGCTCCATCCATCTTTCCAACCCCTCCATCAGACCACCACTCGTCGTACTGATCAGGAGCAAAAGAAACAGTCAGCCTCAAGTTCCAAAGATGTGATATCATGTTAAAAAGAAAAGATCGACTAACCTCCTTCTGAGCATCTTCCAACTCAGCCAACATCCTAATAGCATAAGCATGCAACCTCTTATCATACCCTTTATCTTCTTCCTTGGTACCAGCGCTCAAAGAAGACGAATGCGAATCTAATGATCTCAATTTCTCTTTATCTTCCTCTTTGATCAGACCTTCCAGCGCACTGGCGGTCTTGGGAGGCAGCAGGCTCGATCGTTTACTGAACGATCTGGACATATGCGGCGAAGCAGGTGGGCCGGTTCGGCCAGGACTGGAAGGTGGGGGAGGCGGTGATTGACTGGTTCTTCGCGCGGCAGAAGATGGCGAAGAAGGTTGTGGTTGAGGTGTAGGATCAAAGGTATCTGATCGAGGTGAAGTGGTAGGTAATTCAAATTCGAATGAAAATGTATTAGGTGACTTGCTTCCCGTATTACCTCCTGCTGCTGGAGATCCGGTGAGTATCGTAGGTGGTTTACCTTTCCTCGCTGTACTTGGAGCAACGGTCAATTCGGTAGGTGAAAGTTCAGGTGAAGAAGGTGCTGAAGGCGGTTTGGTGTGAATCTCTGGTATCCTAGGCGAAGGTTTGAATTGACCAGTACCGATGTTGGGCGAAGCGGAAGGAGACGAGGAAGAAGCATCACTCTCGCCTAGCATAGGTGATACAGTGTTGGAAGGTGGTGATGGAGATGATGAATCCTTTCTCTTCTTTTTCGTTCCGAAGGACTTCTTCAACCAGTTGGTAGCTTTACCAATTTTTCCTGATGATCCAGGTCCACCGGTAACATCATTACCTTGTTCAACTTGGTTTTGGATTTTACCATGAGATTCAGATTGACCATCGATACCAAGTCCCAAGCCCAACAGCTTCTCAGCCTTGTTGACAGGTGCCATATATTTGGGAGATTCAGCGACCATTGTGATCGTAGATTTGCTTCTTGGGATCCCGTTGAAGCCATATTCAGATACCGGTGTGGTAGGCACGAATTGCTCTTCCTTTGTCTCCTCATCCAAGCCATAAGGTTTAGGTTCAAGCTCATCATGTCGTCGTTTGATTCGATCAAGTCGGGTTTGAAGTAACTTGACTGATTCGATCTCTACTAAATGTCCTGAACTATCCTCTTTCTTCGTGTGAATGTGACCTAAGCGGAAGACCTATTGACGTCGTTGGAATCAGCTTTATGGACATGTTGACTGCTGAAAGAGCTGAAATGACTTACCACCAATCTAAGGATATAACTTCTGACAGATTGCGACCAGAACAACAACAATCTCTCAAACAGATCTTTCTGCAATAACAATTCCAGACAAAGCTCTTTTCTATCTTCAGCTCTGGCAGTAAGTACTTCCCAGTGCGTAAAGACAAATGCAATAGCTTTGACCAAAGTCAAGGCATGTTCACCTTCAGTCAAGATCAACTTGACCACGTAGATCAGATGGGGAATATCCAACAAAGAGTAAATCGGTTGTTGTTGAATATCGACTACGCCGTTATTGTTGTTACCAAATCCGATCCCAGAAGCGGTAGTTTCAAAGGGTGGATCAACGATACCATCTAACATATCGAACAACGAGAAGACACCTTTGGGAGCATAGAGGGAGGTCTTCGAGATCAAGTTCTTGGTCCATACATCAATGATGTCTGTCCATAGCTGAGTACCATCACATTCGATCATTCTACCTTTCTTGGTCGAGAAATCAGGTATCATCACTCTAAGATTCGCGAAAGTCGATATGGTTTCAACCAATCTTCTATTCGCAGTCTCCAATACAGGTGGTTTCTGACTACCTCGAAACCCGGCAGTTTCGGTAGCCTCGAAATTCGTCGACGATGACGAGGTGGTAACCGCATTGACCGATCCAAGGATATATGAATGGCACTTTTTGGCAAAAATAGTGGCTAGATGAGCGTATCCTGGTGCTCGCATCAATTCAGACGCTGGGACAGGTCGGTTGAGAGCTTCGTAGTATTGTATGATCGGGCCAAGGTAGATGGCGAGTTGTCGATGATAGGCTCTGTAAAATGCTGGGAATAGCTCGGAGTCGTCAGATTGCCATCGTCGTAACCAGTTCCCAGGTTGGAAAAGGAAAGCATCTCTTTCTTCTTCAGTAGGGAATTCAGGCGATAAAGCAGCCAGACGAGCACTGTAGGCTCTGGAATTGTCGAAGCAGAGTGGAAGGAGATGTTGAGGGTAACCGGGTTTTACAGGACTGATAATATTTCAATCCATCAGCCTAGGAACAAGTTGTAACATTAATGCCACTCACCAAGCTGGAACACCCATCATGATATTCTTCGTAAATCTCATCAAAGCTCCTTTCGGCGGTTGGAGAACCGTAACAAGCTGTTCACCCACATGAGGTACTCTGAAGAAAGCAAAGGCAAGGAACCTTCCACTGAATAACAGAGTATTGTGGAAAACACCTTTAGCCCCAAGTTTACTCATGACAAACGTCATACACTTGATCATCATCTGCGTGAACTTCGCTAGATGAATTGGGCTATTCTTCAAAGCTTGTTCGGAAAGGCATGCGCTTGAAATATTCGTCAGCTCAAATCTTGATCATACAACGCGAAAGCTCACCTTTCAACAACCGCTGCCAAACCTTCCAGACATGCACCTCTCTCATTGGCAGGCTGTTCGACTCTTAATTCGAATAAAAGGGCATCCGCCCATTCGAAACAAGCCGCTCGAAGCATCGTATAAGCCTGTTCTTCCGATGGATCATAAGCCCGCTTATCAACTTCAAGCATCAAATTCAGTAGATCGTTCCGTAACAGCGTGGCTCGATCCGCAGAGGTTACACCAGTAGATGGATATCTGAAGGAGTAGAGCAATCTCTCTACTTCCATAGCAAGACTTCGAATATTGAAGCTTGGATCAGGGTTGACAATTTGACTTTTGCTCATCAATGACATTGATCTCTGTCGAGACTTTTGCAATTCCTTCTTCTCTTCAGGTTTGGCGGATTCGATCGTTGCCGGTGACGCTAGAATTGGTTCAGGCGCAGGAGGTAACGGAATGTCAGGTGCAATGCTAAGAACAGCAGGGGCAGATTTCCTCTCTTCCACTGGTTCTTGTTTGGTCTCCATAGTAACTGGAACTGCTGAAGTTTCAGCAATCACCGTACCTTCGGGTGAGATATCACCAAATCCTAATCCATCCAAATTCCTTTCAGGTGGTGTATGGGGTGGGGAAGGTGAAGGAGTCTCATTTGTCGATGAGGCATTCGAAGGCGTTCTTACATGATCCGAAAATGAAATCCTGGATGAGCTAGATCTTGACCGTGATCGATCGGGACCGTACTCTGGAACAACAGGAGCAGGCGGTAACGGCTTTTCGGGCGAGAGTGATCCTTGACTGAGCATGGGTGCAGAAGATGATGAGGCAGAAGCGAAGAATTTGGCTACTGAAGGTGTGATATAGCTTGGATTGAGTGCAACGCCCATGTCTGAGGAAGATTTCCAGAAATCATCAAGCGTAGGTATACTCCCAGCTGGTCCATCAAAGCTTTGTGACCTTCTTCGTTCAGATGCAGTCCTCTGTAATTTAGGTGGAAGTGGGGCCGCTCTTGGTGATCGGGTGGAATAAGATCTAGCGGGTGAAGCTTTGGGTGAAGCTTTCGCCTTTCGATACGGACTACGGGGACTTTTGGGTGATCTTCGAGGTGTCGTAGGAGGCCCAGCAAGGTTGGGATGTCCTGCGAACTTTTCGAATCCAAAATCAAAGTCTAAATCGAGATCTGGCAATGAGAGGAGATGGAGTGATTTCGAATGCTTGATGGGCGAGATCTCGATTGGCGTGGAGCTAGATGCCCTGGTGATTGAAGCGGACGATTCTGATCGCTTTGCCTGAGCGGTCAGATCTTCTATCTTTGATGCAGGTGTGATGTCAGCTGGTGGAGCTAGGGATACTCGATTGGCCATAGCGCTCAAATAGGGCAAGGACGATGAAGGGATCATCTCGGCTGAAGGAGTTTCTGGTGATTGTTCGGAAGGTGCTGATACTGGCGATACCGTCTGAGGAGGTGCAGGAGCTTCACGAAATGGATTTCGTGGTCTAGATGGACCCGCAACATTCAATAATGGAGAGGTACCAGTCGAGGCAGCACGTAACATGGGTGGAGGAGCGGGATACAACGTTCGGTCAGCCGAGAACGATGCTCTGCTTTGGGATTCAGGAGAATCGCGATGTTGAACCGGTGAAGGGGTAGGCCGAGAGCCCATGGAGGGTCTTCTAAGTTCGTCAGTCGACGGTCTGCGTAGCTCGTCTCCGGATGGTCGTCGTCGCGAAGGTGGAGTCTCGCTTCGCTCCTTCTCTTTACCTTTCCCACTGTCCTTACGTTGGAACAAAGCTTTCAGTGCTCCTGAACTCTTCTTCAATGAGATACCGTTTGGTTTCCGGTCCATATCAGCTGGTGGATTTGGAGTTGCAGTACTAGCCACTCCCAAGGTCCGCTGCTGCATGGCTCGAATCTCTTTCTTAGTAGGTGCTGCCTCCGTGGACTTTCTAAGCATCTCTTCGGATCGTCGACTGAACATCGGTGGTTTCTCTGCCTTTTTGAATGCAGAACTTGAAGCACCGGCCGAAGCGTTATCCATAAGGGATGAAGGTGGCGTACTGAGTGATGCCTGCCTGGATGCAGGTGAAGGACTGATACTCCTCAAATGGTCTAGTGACTTCCGACCACCTTTTTGGGGTAGTGGAGTAGGTGAGAGAGGCGGTGCCGTCTGATTCCTTTCCAAAGGTGGTCTACCTTCGCTTGGTGCTATATCACTGCTCATCTTCTTCACCGGTACCATCTTAGCTGTCGGTAATCTCGTCTTACTTCTTGCAGGGATGACGGGCTTCTCCTCGATGACTGTAGTGCTTTTTGGCTTTGTGTCGATATCTGTATCATCTATATGTACCCAATTCTGACTGAGGCGATTCTCCGTCACCTCCAAAGGTGGTGGTGTCCTACCTCGATTTGGTGGTATGTTGAGTGGTTTCGTTGAGCCTCTGAAATTGTTCATATCCGTTATGAGGGGTGTGGGAGGTAGTGGACCTTGGGCCGTGGCTGGAACCTGTGTTCTATTGGGTGTGGGCGACTGGTGCTGGAATGATTTGGCTCGCTGAGCAGCGGTAGATACCGCAGGTGATGGTGACGATGAGTCCAGTATGCCAGAACCGGAAGCTATGATTGGGTTATGTTCAGTCTTTGATGAATGAGGGGTTTTCAACGTTCTTGAAGATGTCGAAGCCGTCGTGGACAGTGAAATCGTGGATGCACTGGCAATAGCGACAGCTGAATGAGAATTGGGTCCAGGAGACCTGCTCCGTTTGCTATTACTCGATCCACTATCACTTTTCTCTGTTGACCCACCACTTGAGGATTGCAAGGTCGATGTCGGACTGGAGAATAACGGTGATTTAGGCGAAGGATAAGCTGGATTGTTGGGATAATATAATGGTCTATGTGCTGCAGGTGAGACTGAACGCGAATGTTGCTGCTGCTGTGGTGGTGGTGGTGGTGGTGGTTGTTGATGTATAGCAGGTTTGTTGTACAATGTTGTATATGGATCAAGCTGTAAGATCAGAAAGATGGTTAGATTCAGTGCTGACGACGACTCTGGTATTCATCTTCAACCTAATCACGTCTACCTTCCCTTCCTTACACCAACGTATCCTTGTTGATGCACACATCTTATTCACCTTTCATCATCCTCCTTTATACCTCTACCATCACTCAATCACCCAAAAGCGGTAAGATATATTCATATACACTCACATTCTGCACACCTAATTCAGCTGCTTTGGCAATAGCACCTACACCGCCACCGAGAATGACCGGTGGACCCGTACTTCCCAATCTCCTTCTAGATGATCTCGTATTCTCTTTCCCAGCTCTGCGAGTGCCAGATCCGCTGGCAGCCGCAGCCACAGCCGGTGCAGGCATTTTCAAAGGTACGGTGGTACTTGCAGTAGCCATGGCGTGATGTTGATGTGAGGATGATGATGAGGTTGAAGGTGGTGTACTTTGTGACATACTCTACCGAGTCTAAATTACACCAAGTGTATCTTTGATGGGAATCAATCAGTCAATCAAACTTGGTTGAGATAGAGATGTGCAGAGGGAAGAAGAAGGGGGTCGTTTCAGATGTGGATTTGATAGGACTAGGACTAGACGAAAGGTAAGGAGGGGTTAGGTTATTTACGACGATAATGGTATGAACCAAAGGGATGTTAACATGCTACAATAGGTCAGAGACTCACAAAGGTATATAGCAGTGATATCGTGATCTAGCCTTTATTCCTTACTTGACCGGTGACTGCTCCTTTCTTCTACTAGCTGTCGGGTGTGATGCGATATGACATGTCCAGTAGAGTAGTGATAGTGATAGAGATAGTGATAGTACTGAATGTGGGCAGTAGGATGACTCCTTTATCTGTGCGTGACCAACTCTATTCTGCACCACTGAGCTGTTGTTTGTTGTCACGCTCGGACCCTTCGTTTGATATGTATGTATATATATATATGTGTGTGTGTTTCGTCAAAATCCGTTTCGAATGATGTATCCAGTACGGTCCGTCTTGCTTTAGCTACGGGTATGTCGAAATCTATAGAAATGAGCTGCTGCAAGGGTGTCGTCCCACTTGAAGTTGAAGCAGACAGTATCGATCTTGTCGTTGTCGGAGATGCAGTCGAGGATAACGTGAATGTGAAACCTTGATGATGATGAGCAATATATATCAGTCGAGAAGTAATGTTCAAGGACAAAGAGGATAACTGTATGACTGGTTCTATCGAAAAAGCACGCACGCGCCTCTCCTTTTTTTGATTTTCCTTCTTTTGTCTTCTTCCTATGCGTGGCCAAAAAGATCAAAAATCTCCGATTTCCCACGTTTCGTCTCGTCAAATTACCATTTTGAGTAAATTACACGGGTGTATGTCACGTCCTGACACGTGAAGAAGGTGAAATAACGCGTCGTATGTGAATACTCCATGCTGCATGAAATGACGTTGAAAGCACAGGAGATCTCGCCGTATGCCTAATGTTCTCAGGTACATTCATTCACTCGCACTCGCACGTAAAGATAAAAATCCCATACGAGCAAGGATGAAGGGAACAGTTGAACAGTACGAGTAGCTGTATCATCAAGTTGCAGATAAGATTTAGGCTAGCTTGATCTGGTCAAGCAATCAAGGAGCACCACGTCTGGACTTCGAAACTCAGTAGTGAGACACTCGATGCACTGAGTTTAGGCATACATGTCATAAGATACATGTTGTTATCGTATCGAGATTGATTCTTCCTATATTGCTGTCGCTTCTCTCCTGGCCTCCTTACACTGTGCTCAACTGCACTCATCTTTGCCCACCACCCAATCTGATCTTGAAAGAAGTACTAGGCGTAGGAACACTATCAATTGTCGTCGTATCAATCGGTGTATATCCCCCAAATCCAGAAGGAGTCCCTCCACCAGTCGACATGGATGGTGAAGGTGCGACTGAAGATGCGTTGAACATTGGACAATTTCGATTGGCCTCTATATCAGACAAACACGAAAAAATGGTCAGCTTTAGGGATCATGACCAACTTTCCATCTAATCAGGTATCCTTACTCGTATGTCCAAGTTGTCCACATGCACCGCATTTCCGTTTCTGCAAAAGAAGATCATTCAATCAGGCACTGCTTCAATCATGGCACCCTTGAGACGTATACACTTACCCCTCCTTCAAGATCAACTCCATCCACATCTGTAGGGTCCAAAGTCCTACTTGCATATTTCTTTCTCATCAACCTTCTTTGCTGATTCAATTTGATCTGTTCGATCTTCTTCCTCAACCTATAGAGGTACAGACGAATTCCATGCAATCAGTATTTACCTTCATCCATTCACCCGTGTGCACATCCAGGAAGTATGGTGTACTCACGCAGCTTTCATGATCTCGTCATCTTCCTCATTACCGGTAGGAGCCAGTTGATCGTAATTATCCATATAATACTCTAACTTCTTATCTTCTATTCTACGAAGATAAGCCTGGATGACAGCTGGTTCACGGACAATCTCAATGACTTCTTTCCCTTTGACCTGTACACATTACATATCGATCAACTACCACTCCATTTGCAAGCACAACTCAAAGTGGATACGACCCAGATCACTCACTCTTCTCTTGATTCTCAAAACCTTTCCAGCCGTAGGGTTCGCTCCAGTGTACGTCGATTCCCCATCCATACTCATCGCAGGACTCATCTCCCTGGGTGAATCAGCGTACATCGGTGTGTTCGCCATGGAATTCCCTCTCGAGAATGCCCGTCGACTATCAGCCCTGTTGAATCTTGGGCCCAGCCCAGCAGGTGTAGACACGAATGGTTGTTGTCTGTTTGGATCTTCATCTTCATCTGGGTTGATTTCGGGTGGATGTGGGTTAGACAAAGAATTCCACTGTAGATCCCATACTTTTCTTTTCTCCTCTTCGTATATTCTGTTCTGCTCAGCGTTAGATATCTTCACGACGGCTCCACCAGCTTTCGCTTCAGCTTCCACTGTTCATGATAACCGTCTCAGTCAGCTACCAATGCAATCACAACCTCGTGCGACAGGAACTGGTAGCTGATATAGTTGTGACTTACACCTCCTTCCTTGCTCAGTCTCCCCTTTCCTCAAGAAATAATTCTTCATATTCGCTCTCAAGAAACTGAAACCTTCTCCTCTACCTGTCGGGTCTCCTTCACCGTGAACGACCAACCAAGCTTTCTGGGCCTCAGCAAGTTTGTAATTATGAGTGGTGGACCATACAGCCAATTGCTGTTCGATATCTAATCCACTATCGTCTTCATCCTCTTGTCCACCTTCTGCGGTCTTGTGGTATCCCGCGTCATGTAAATGTCTAGCACCAACTTGCATAGCTTCGAATAGAGCGGCTGCCTCGGGTGTACACAGCTCCAATACTTCTTTACGTTCCGAGGGGAATGAATAGTCGGGGTTCAACATCCAATAACCCTGGTTTGGTCCAGGTCCTCTTGCGTACGCCAGGAATTCCTACGATCCAATATACTTATCAGCTCCGATAATCTCTCATATATGAAGCAATACAGCTTACGTTTCCTTTGACCTTGAGCCTCTGCCTCATCTGCAATTCCGTCTGATCAGGGAAATACTTCAATAACTTGGCCATCTTGAACCTCTTCTGCTTTGATTTCTGAATCAACAGCCAAGCGATGATCATCAATCTCATTTTCGACGTATTGGTGTTCTTCCTAGCATGAGGTGCATGAACTTCAGATTCGTTAGGTACTGTCTGTCCAACTGTGAAAATATGGTTGATCGATCGAAGGTAGAATGTCGAATGACCATTGATCGTTTGCCGGATCACCAAGAAATCGGTAGTTTCAGGTGTATGTCGGAAGATAGGTGCTCGGATCAGATTGTTATGTATCACTTGAGTGACGTTCCCTCGATCTACGTAGCCGAGCATGAACGGTTCGGCATCTCCAGGATTTAGGATGGAAGGTTGACCGGAATCGAGTTTGGGAACATGTTCATCTTTGTCATCCTTCTTCCGATAATAATTGACGATGGTCGTTCCCATACCATAGTTGCTCATGATAGGTGGGTATTCCTCCTAGGTGTACCGTCAGCTTAAACTTGTTTGATTGAGCACCAAATTGAGCTCACAGAAAACTCCAACAGGACATATGGACCTTTCTCTGCCAAGGTAAGATCCTTAGTGGTCTTAAATCTCTCCGAAGGATCAGCAACGATCTTACTCTTCTTTGAGCTGACATTCGCAGAAGGGTTAGATTTGATCTTAGAGAATGAGAATGTGACGCCAGTCGGGAATTGGAGTGCTGGTCGATGCCATGCTCGCGCTTCCGATTTGGTAAAGGTGGTTTTGTACTGTATAGATTCATATAGATTATTCAGCTCACAATCGGCACAAGGCTCTGCTTTCCAAAGCTGGACTTACGAAAGGAAGTTGGAGATGCCTTGCAGGTAGCGAATGAAACACTTCGATGGCTCCAAACGTCTGCCTGATCCTATATCTCGCCTCTCGTGAATGCTCGTACAGGTGGTCATTGGATATATTGAACGGATCTAATTTAGCTATTGCAGGTTGAACAGCTCCAGCTTCTGCAGTCACCTTCTTAGTTGGCGCTGTTGGTACAGGTTCTTCCTCTTCGCTGTCTATCAGATCAGGTGATACCCGCCTTGCATCCCATATCACATCGTTGAGCCAATCACCCGAGTCCAATATACCATTACGAGGCGCAAGAGGTTCGATGGGCTTCAAAGCAGGGATATCCCTGTCAATGCATGTCAGCTGACTTGATTCCGTAGGCCTGAGAAAGGGAAATGTGACTGACAATGAGCACATCGTTATTCCTTTTTCCCAATCTTCTAATTCCAGGGCATATCCCAGATCATCATTCTGCCAATCCAACGGTGCTATCTGACTGTTCTGATTATCCCGTTCCAGCGACACAGGCGGTTTGGTCATCTCCTTTTTCCGCCTGGCTCTAGCTTCTTTCACCCATTCTTTATCGAAGTAAGATCCAATAGGAGCTTTGTAATTCGGCTGATCGGAAGATGCAATCTCAAGTTGAGGTAAAGAGGGAAGTAAGAAGCTCGCCGGTAAGTTAGGTATTGAACTTGCATCAATGGTGAAAGAGACTACATCCATTGACCAGTAAGCAGCTTTCCAGCTAATCCACACAGAGGTGAGGACTATTTAATAGCTGTATAATACACTTACATTCTTTCCCATTTTCCAACCTTCGTTTCTTCCTTTTCTGTATAGCCAACAACCTCTTATCCTGGGGAGTTTCATAGAAAACCTCACTCATCCTCAGCCTCTTTCCCTTCTCGAAATTTGGCCAAATCTTCATGACCTGTTCCAGCTCTTTCTCTTTCTTCGTGTTTCCCACCGTCTCCTTCTCTTTTCCTTTACCTTTGTCTATCGCAGAAGTGATTTCCAACCCTTTTCTGATCCATCTTTCTTCCTCCTTCTTACGTTTTTCTTCCTCCCTCTTCCGCTGATCAGCATCTTCTTCTCCTGGCAGTTCATCTACCGAGATATCATCTTCATATTTGTCCTCGTCATTGTCCTCTGCTTCTATCTCTGCTATCTGCCTTGAAGAACCTCCCGAGCCTTCTCCGAGAAATGATCCAAGGGAGGATAAGTCGATACCTGCTGAAGCTAATACGCTGGAAAGACCGAAGGAGGCGACTGATCCGAGAGCTTCATCCTCGGATGCCATCCTGACGGCAGTTCGGTAGTCACTGTGACTTAGGGAGCGAGGCGGTATCGAGGTGTCACGATGATGACAAGAAGAAGGACAGAGTGTTGCGGATTGTCCGTCAGTGAGTAGAGTTGTTGTTGGTGATGTGCCTTTATAGCTTGCAGCAGGTGGCGAACACCGAAGGATGACCAAATAACGGACGACGGGATCAAATTTCAAATTACGATTGGTACGGTAGATAGCCGGAGGGGTCCATAGGATAAGGTGAATGATCATCTCGCACAACTAATCGTAGATATCTCAAAGCAATATCACGACCGAGCAAGGGACGAACGTATGGGTGGGAAGGAAGCCCAGTATACATTGGTCGTGCATGATGGCAATTCCGAATGGACATCCCACCAACAACAGCCAAGATGAGATCAAGGTCATCTCCTCCCCTCTCGCACTGCCGAACGGAGTGGTAATACCGAATCGACTGGTCAAAGTAAGCTATCACCATCAACGATCATGATCATCAACTAATCATACTTCTTTTCTTCCTCCAGGCAGCCATGGCCGAGGGTATAGGTTTAGGAGGAGGTCCACCGCGGGAAGGTCACATCAACTTATACAGACGATGGGCAGAAGGTGGTTGGGGTATCATCATATCTGGTGAGCTTTCGTTGCTCTCCTCTCATACTGCCAAGGTCCACAATCAGTGACTGAAATTCGCCTTATAGGAAACGTTCAGATCGATCCTCGCCAACTGGCATCACCTCACGACCTCACTCTTCCCTCCCATCGCTCAACTCTACAAGCTTATACCAAGCTCGCTTCGACCGTACATTCCGCCTCCTCTAGTCCTTTGCTGCTCATGCAGATATCACATCCTGGCCTCCAGTCATCTTCAACGATCAACCTATCTCGTTGGCCATGGGAATCAGCAGTCGCACCGTGCGAGGATAGACCTACCGTCTCGGAAGGTCCAGTGGGATGGTTATGGAGTCATGTGATGTGGCCCACCAAATCTCGTCAGATCGTCAATATTTACGAATGGGTGGAGATTGTAAACACATTTGTTGGTGCTGCCGTTCTAGCTGAGAGAGCTGGCTGGGATGGAGTGCAACTGCATTCCGCTCATGGATATTTACTGGCTGAGTATTTATCCCCTCTAGTACGTGACTCTTCCTACCTGCTATGATGATGCACTATTCGCTGATTGATTATATAGACCAATCCAGATCCAAAACCTTTGCCCGATGTACCTGGAAGTATTCCACTACGACTACACCTACTTTACCTGATCCTCAAAGGTATGCACGAAAATACAGGAAAGAGGTTCATCAAGGCGGTCAAAGTCAATTGTTCAGACTTTGTGCAAGGCGGTAAGTCCAATTAACACATTATGCCTAATGCAAAATCCAATTACTGATGATCTCGATTTATAGGTCTAGATGAAGAACAAGCTACCGACATTATCAAAACGCTCGTTTCGTGGTCTCTGTTGGATATAATTGAAATATCCGGTGGAACCTACTCATCGCCCGCATTCGCTTCGCCAGAATCACTCAAAACCTCTTCACGCCAAACGCTCTTTGCTCATTTCACTACCTCGCTCTTACCCTCTTTACCTCCTCCACCTACAGGTCCAGCTATAATCTTGACAGGGGGTTTACACGATCGACAACTCATAGCTTCTTCGCTGAAAGAACGAGCGTGTGATCTGGTAGGGATTGGAAGACCAGCGTGTCTCTTTCCTCAATTACCTAATGAGATCATCCTCAATCCCAAATTAGGAGATGGAGAAGCTAGAGTGGGAGGATACTCCATACCCGGATCGGACCTGATGAAGATCATTTTGGGTGAATCAAATCGTAACGAAGGGATCAAGCTAGTAGGAGCTGGGATATCGACATTATGGCATGAATGGCAGATGTGTAGGATCGGAAGAGGTGTTGAGCCTGATATTAACATGCACTGGCTCAGAGGCGCATTGGTGGAGGAGGTATGGTTCGAGGTACTCAAGGGAGGTCCGATGGGTTGGTGGAGCTATTGGAGAGGATAGATCTGGATTGGGAATAGGGCGCAGATCAATCGATCAATAATGGCGAGTTCATTTCCAAAGCCAAACGACTAGCAGCAACGGCTTTTATGTCCACATGATTGAATGGAGTAGAAAAGTAATGTTTCTGTCTTTCCCCCTCTTCCCATCGACATTTCTTGCCGGGATTGGTATCATTACCTATACGGTGCTGTGAGTGTATCAGACAATTCGCAGTTCCATTCATCTGGTCTTTCGGAACTGCAGCTAACATCACCCCCGTCATCTCGTCAGCTTTGACCAAACAATCAAGCATAATGAAAAAACGATTATCTAGCTCTTCACCTTGCGCTGGTCTTGAAGAAGATTTCAAACCTTTCCAAAGCAATACCAGCACTCCCGAGAAGGGCGAATCGAAGAACGAAAAACAAGGTACTTCGACCCCTACCACATCTCCCAAGAAGAAGACCAAGGTTGGATCTTCCCCAACTGGTGGTGGCTTCAATGGTGAATGGAATACAGAGAAACGAGAGAAGTTTATGAATCACATCATAGCTCTGGGTTATAAGGCTGCTAATTTGGATGAGATGGCTCAAGAGGTGAGTTAGCTAGGAGATCTACCCGACCTTTCAGTGTAAGCTAAGCTGACGAGATAATCCGACCAAAACGCAGCTGGGATTGAGTAAACGTCAACTCATCAATCAGCTTACTACGGGTAGAAAGAATTTTAGAAGTATCGCTGTCGCTGCTGTTAAAGGAGAGTGAAGATCACCTGTCAACATCAGTGAACATATACAGATAGACATGCATGGTGGTGATAACTCTTCGTCTTTGCTATTTGCGATGTTGGATAAATGATATAAGCTGATCATTCATGAAGTCAAGTTGACCTCTCGTCAGCTCAATTAGTATTTCCCTGTTTGATGGTCGTCAAGCAGGCTGCTGTCCTCGATTACTGATATCAATAAACTGAAACGACATCAACTTTCTTAGCTACTCTCTTGCACTCTCTGATGATTTGACCTGCAGTATATGTACATCACCGTTGACTTTGACAATTTTAATCAACTTATTCTTCTTCACTTCTATGTCCTTCCAAAATCAAAATTATAACACAATCGCTCCCCTCTGCTGCTCCACTTGATACTGCTTGATACTATCAACTACCTATCTAAATCCTACGACTCAAGTGAACTTCTAGACGAAATGAAACGAGTTCCGCCATCGTACACCTCTTCATCCGATAACGATATCGATAATTCATCAAGTTATTCACCCTCTCTCGGTGAAAGTCAAGATATCAGACCCATCTTCTCATCACCTCCCATTTCAGCTAGATCAACACCTAAGAAACCCAAACTTGACAATGAAAACAAAGGTATCAAATCCAAAACACCCTCACCTAAAAAATCAAAAATGAAGTCCGAATCTGGGTCAAGTGCAGCTGCATCTGCAGCTACAGGTACCAATGTCAATGGAGTATGGGATGGAGACAAAAGAGCTTTATTTGTAGATGAGATTATAGCTGTAGGGTATAAAAATGCTAATCTCGATGAGCTCGCTAACAAGGTATGTTATTGTACGATTATCATGAGCATTCTTTTACTAATGAGCTGGACTGAACTGACGAGATATTTTGAGATTCCGTAGCTTGGTATGAGTAAGAGACAGCTTATCGATCAGTTGGTACCAAATAAATCCAATCTCAGAGGCAAGTGGTAACGATGGCGAAGTCGATGTAGACGCAGATATCGAAGGGGAAAGACATAGGACGGAAGAAGAAAGCGATTAAGGAAGAATTAACATGATGAGTTGATCAATAGTTGTATTGACGGTACATTTCTCTTGAATATTTCGAAACCAGATGAAGATGATTGTAGAATATGATTGATCCATGCATTTCACTAAATATGATTATACTTTCTGCTCATTTACCTTGCGCTCATAGCATCCCTAACTCAATCCTGATGAACAACAAAAGTCGATTTACCCATCAGATCGCTTCGACCCCCTCTCATCCTTCTTTATAAAGTACACGATTTCTTCAAATCAATGTCTTCCCCAACCATTCTCTGAAGTCTTTACATTCAATCTCCGGATCCTCATCAAACGCATGATCACCCCTTTCTACTTTCTCCACTGTAAACTCTCCTGTCAGCCCCTCGAATGACTTGAGAGTAATCGGCATAGGCTGGACTTTGTCGTCTATAGTCCCATATACGAAGTATATCGGTACATGTTCGAGTAGACCTTTGGATTTCGAAAGGTCATTACGATGTGGTATAGAGAGCGACAGCGGTGTAGGACGGAATGCGTCTAGGCCGTATCCGATCGATTTCTGAGTTTGGAATAATAGACCGGGGAATAGGCCGTGTTGGAGCATATAAGGATAGAGGATCGATCGAGGTCCACCAGAGAGGGCGGTACAGATTGGTGGTGATTTGGGGTTGAGGTGAGGTTTGGCATCGGAATGAGGAACGCTAAGGAAAGAGTGAATGATTGAGTATTAGTAAATGATCATCCTCGGACAAAAACACATATTTCATGCTCAAGCATCATCGATACCAAGGTTATCTTTCTGAGAAATATAACTCACCTAGTCCCTTTCCACGGTACAGGGTCCGTCTCGGTACTCCAGAACCCATCAGTCAGATCCGTAATAGGATAAAACGGTGCCAAACACTTTATCCCATTCTTATCTTGCAAACCCCTATATCCACCAACTTCTTCATCCGTGCAATTCTTCGGTACGTCCAATCCAGCAATCAACGCTAGGTATCCACCGGCAGATCCACCTGATAAACAGATCCTGGTCGAATCTATAAGATTTTCTCCTTTTCCTTCCTTCACTAATCTATCATTCAATTTCGTTCTGACATATACCAATAACTGGTTTATATCATCTAAAATATCTAAGATGGGAGTCTGAGGTGATAATCTGTAATTTGGCGATATGACCACCACATTCTCCTCTTCTCCTCCCTGGGAGGGAAAAGGGTAATTGGGTAATCTCCTAAAATGAGGTGGAAGATTTTCTTTGTTACCTTGTAATAACCCACCGCCATGGAACCAAATTACCAATGCGTGACCTTTCTTAGAAGACGGTTTGGAAGGTAGGTAGATATCGAAATCGACAGGGAGAGGTTCAGAGTCAAAGGTAGCCGCTGGAAGTGTTCGATAAACCAATGTCATATCGGGATTAGGGATAGGTTTTTCTGATTTCCCTTTTATCCCTGCATCCAGAGCTGCTTGAGGGTTAGGTGCGATAGGATCGTTGGAGGAAGACGAAGCTTGACTTTGAGGTTGAGGTGTACCTTCTCGTATGTTACATCCACTCAAATCGACTTTGGCACTTTCAGCCAAATTCCCAGCGACACCTCTAAGATTGGTATTCCTACATAAAACCAAAGAAGCCAGTATAGGCATAGATTTATCATCTAAACCACTTTGTTCGTAATCTAATACACCCTGAAACAAGTTGTTTTCAAGGTTCATCACTCTCATAGCTTGTAATTTGATCTTAGCCAGTTCTGCTAATCCGGCTACGGTCAGTTTGTTAAAACCCAAGTTGAATGATCGAAGAACAGGCAGAATGGGTCTTTTCATTTTCAGTTGAGCCTGACGTTCGAAAGAGGTAGTGAAGAATCCTGCGCCGTATGCTAAACCATCTTCGGAGGGTCCAACTGGATTAGTAAATGATAGTGTATGTATGGCAT
This sequence comes from Kwoniella mangroviensis CBS 8507, assembly GCF_000507465.2. Taxonomy (NCBI): domain Eukaryota; kingdom Fungi; phylum Basidiomycota; class Tremellomycetes; order Tremellales; family Cryptococcaceae; genus Kwoniella; species Kwoniella mangrovensis. Next base: position 3,244,078 of record NW_027062534.1, on the reverse strand, counting down.
TGTGGGAAATATCGAGGACTTGAAGAGCGGGAAGAACAAGGATAGCAGGTGGTAATTGGGTGAAGGAGTTTCCTCTGTTCATCATGAGAGTTGACATATCAGCTTTGAAGGATGCATATCGATCATTGAGCTGAATCATCCTCACGATAGATCCAGACTGGTCAATCTGAGAAGATCGGCTATACTATCAGGTAATTCCTTGAGCTGGTTCCGACTTAGCTAATTACCATAATAAATCCTGATCAGCTATAGATCGCAAGATAGAGGGGCAGAAGCTCAGATAATGACTGGAGACCCGAGGCCCTCAATGCCTCTTGTTCAAGACATGACCAACTCACATCCAATCTCTCCAAAGCCCCAAACATCCCTATCTCCCTTTCGATCCTCTGCAACCTATTTTCCGAGATCCTAAAACTAGTCAATTCTTCAGGTTCCACCCATTCCTTCGCCTTTGGTGCAGCTTTACTACCAAATACCAAACTTCTCTCTTCGTCTCTTGATAGACCCTTGGGAGGTGTGGAGTTTGGATCTAACACGCTTCCTTTTGGTATATCCGAAGAAGGTATTTCCTTGGGTGGAGGTGAAGAGAGATCTTCGGAGGGTATACCTAGGAGAGTGGTATATACCTCTGGAGGTATAGCCCCAAGGGATAGGGAGCACAGATCTAGTTTACCTATCATCCACACCAAATAATGCAGAAGAAGAACGATAAGCTGTCAATGAAGTCCGCCTTTTCCTTGACAAGTGTTTGGAGAACATACCAGACCTGATGGATTTCTTGATCTGCCCTTCAACAGTCTTATCAGCCAACGCACCATCATCTTGACCCGTCCCACCGATATTTCTCCCACCTCTCGAGGCGGGTGCGGGCGATTCATAGCCAGCCGAAGCGGCAGAAGCAGAGGCGTTGGAAGCTGCTATACGCCTTGCAGCTGGTGATTGCTGATACTCGGCTCGTTTCGCTGCGATTTGATCACGCATTGATGGTCGAGCAGGAGAATCTCGACCGAACATCTTGTATCAAGCCGATGCGGGAACTTAGATCTGTAAGTGACTCAGACTGTTAGTCAATGATTATTCCTTTTGAGATGAAGTTGAAAAGTGACAGCGACTTTGTTTTCGTAGGGCGAATTCGACGAATCGACGCGAAGTGGAGGTCGTCCGCAACTGGACTTGTTGATTTCACTAACTATACAACTACACTGATACTGAAATAACAAGTATACGATGACAATAGTGAATACATGACAATGCTAATGTTGATATCTACTACACTGATTCTACCCTAAATGCAGACAAATCGATGATGTGGAGAGAGAGAAAAATGCCATGATGAGAGTTTTTGCCTGGTATTGTATGGATTTCTACTGGGTCTATCCTTTTTTTCCCTACACTACAGCCCTGTTTTAAAGATAACATATACCAATTGTCCTATTTGAAATGCTTATGAATCCGAATTCGTGAGATTGAAGGTCGTTATGAGTTAATATACTATTGTTGTTTTTTACTTGATGAAGGCGAATTCGTACCGGAGAAAGCAAATGCGAAAGAACCCTCTTCATTCCCTGGTCGATCTTCGAATGACCTGGACAGCGATTGATCGCTGCCCATCCTAGCCATCGAAGTCATCGGTCTGGGACCTATTCCAAAAGTACCACTCGGTATAGACAAATGACCAGAAAGTGGCGGAGGGATGCTCATCGAGAATGTAGAATGAATAGGGGCAGTACGCGGTCGGGATCTAGGTCGGTCGTCCTCTGGCACATATGGTAGACCCGAACTCAACGCGTCCAGGGAGGGTAGAGGTAACGTAGCGAATTCGGCTCTTCTGTCGTTGCCTTCTCGATCCGCACGTACTTTTTGTTTACTCCTTGATGGTTGTACTTCGTCTTCTTCTGAAGTAGTGGTCGATATTCTTCGGCCGGTAGACTGCAATGCCCGAAGTATATTATTGGCCTCTGAGTCCAAGCCGCGTCGTGTTGGTGGTGGAGTAGGTAATGTCGAGGTAGATGCAGATGGTGAGGTGGATGAAGATGCAGGGTTGAGCAGAGACGCGACTGCCATAGGCTTTGAGGCGTACGGTGGTGGTGAGGGGAAGATGAATTGGATATTCTGTGATTGTGCGGGATGATTCGAAGGTAATAAAATCGGTTTGACATCTGTCGCGATGCCCTTGACGGAAGTGTATACAGGTGTAGGCTCCCCAAGGGAAGGATCACTGACATCCACATTGCCTTCGTGCATATATAGACCCCTTCGAGAACTTCGATGTCTCTTTTTCTGATGTGAGTCGATGGACTTGACTGCAGCTGCCCTATCTTCGGTCGACGTTGAGGCTATGACTATCGGTACGGGAGAGCAGGAGAATGACCTGGATGAGCGTGATTTATCGGATTTAAGCGTAACGGTCGCTTTGAGGGTGTACGAGAGCGACACTAGTTTGGTGGAATGTGTCTCCCCCAGATCCCATTTGCCATGACGCTGAGGTAAAGATATTTCCATTTGACACCAAGACGTCCCGCTCTTATCTACTACGATGTTGCTACCTGAAGCTTCGGCGAGCTTATCTTTTCTCGATAAGACGATTTCCTGAGGTTCAGGTAGACGTTGATGGGGGTTGTGTGAAGGACGGAAGATGGACGATAAACGATGTTGAGATTGTGGAGAGACAGATCTGGTGTTGGTGACTTCCATCTGTCTTTCAAGGTAAACAGAAGCTTTCTTGACAGTTGTGTGAGGGTCGAGAGGGTTGACTTGCACACACACTGGGAAAGCATCACCGGGTCCGAAAGCGCCAGGCTGAGCAGAGACGGTGATATTGGAAGTATAAGATTCTGAGCCGAGAATGTAAGGTGAAGGAGGTGACATGGGTCGAATGGCAAGTGATCGGTGACTGTGCAAGTTGAGAGCGAAAGCCTTGGCTATTGACGTACCAACGTATGGTATCGGTCGATGTTCAATGACCACTTCCATTCTCCATACTACCTTGTATTCGGGGATACACATTGTACTTCTTGCCGTATCGATAGCATCGACAGGGATGGTCGTCTTGAACATCGAGTCCCAATCTCCCATTTCCAGATATTCTTCATCATCCGGAGCAGTCAACAGGACCTTTTTCTTCTCCCAAAGTACCTGACTAACACCATTCCCTGCAGTTTCGGTACATCTGATACCTAAGGTGATGGATTTGACACCTAGAGGCTCACATACTTCCGGAAGTCGAGTGCCAACTTTACCAGAGATGACCACCGGGGTCACTCCAAGGTGTCCTTTGTTCTTGAAGTCAGCACATAGCTTTGCTGGAAATGGTGCAAAGAGCTTACCTGTATGAGGGAAGAATCTCCCACCGACATTTCCTTGTTTTGGTGTCAAGTATAATTCGAGCATTGCTCCCTGTGTCTACCAATTTCACTGCATGAGGGGGATAGCTGATGGTTCGATTCGCATGAAGAAGGAAGATGAGGTTGTTGTCGATGAGGGAGCTCTTGCTTTTGTATTTTGGAAACTTGTTGGAGTCTCTAGGACAGACTAGAATTTCACTCTAGTTCCTCGACTAAGAAAGATTTTTGGATTTTTTGAGTTTCGATTGCTGGAGATTGTGAAACGAAACAAGTGGGATTTAAAGTTGGACCGACGAAATGCAATGCGTTGCTGGTCGAGTTGGAATAGATTGATCGGGTTTGAGTGACTGCAATGAATGGATATATGAATGATGGGAGATTGTATATATCGTCAGCTCGATGATCTTGTTTGGCGATTAAATTAAATCATGTCGTGGGTCGGTGTTGACGATGATGATTTTGGATTGAATACAAATAAGAACAATCAAAAGTAAGAAAGTAAAGGTACAAATTGAGATGTTAGCAACGGGTATCCGTTGGCTAACCAACTAGCTTGGTCGAGACAGAAATGTAAAGTGTTGAAATGAATGAATGGACTACGAGTAGTGTGGTGTGAGTGAGTCTGGAATGAAGAAGAAGAAGAAGGCTAAACTAGTGCTGGTTGATAATGGTGATACATGCACATTATCCACTGTTTTTAGCGATGCAGAGTGACGCTACATGATGTTGTGAGATGATCACGGCATATGAAAAGAAAGGAAGGAATGACCAAGAAGTGTAGAGAGGATGGTTTCACTTGTGAGATGCACCAGATGCACTTACATTTAGTGCTAAATTAAGCCCTAATTCCTATATTATTAGCCACTAGTAATTTAAACCAAAACAGATGATCTTTCTCTCTATGATACGCCGATCCGATCACACTCTCGAGCTTTGCTGCATTCGGAATTGCCCGAATAGGTTAGGTTGATGGGTTGTACGCTGGTGCAACAGGAACACGGGTCCGAGCCTAAGCCTTCAAAACCCGCCTACTCAGTCGTCGTTGCCAAATGAGTGATGGGTTGTGGGATCTAGTGATGATCTTGCTGTGAGAATGGGGTGGGATGAAAATTGAACACTAGGACAGATCAAGGAGGGGCTTTATACTCAATGAATTTAGACCTAACAATCATACGAACTGGGACTGTACCTTTACATGCACATATATACGTACGTAGTTACGACGGTATCCTTGACAGTTCGTTCCAAGGACGGACCTGAATGAACATGCAATCAACATCTCAAGAGGTAAGCAGAGATACATCGATGTATTTATAAACGAGAAGCATGCGTTACCTTGAACGCCAAGGAACCAGCACCAACTGTAGCGCTGTTGTGGCTGGCCTCTTAAACTGACTGACTCGGAAATATTATTGTCTAATTTTGATTTTATCTTTCCTGATCGACTGCATGCAGCTTCTGAGAAGAGGACACTCGAAACTCTAATGATGGAACCCACCACCACTCGGTGTATGATAAGGCACTAAGCTATGAAAGCGTGTCGATCATATCGCAAAATGACTTTTCTCACGTTATGATGGCTTAAGCCCAACAAATTAAAATTTCCGAGAATTCCGGTCATCGCCCAAAAGCAAATCTCTCCATGATCACAAATCTGGGGTGCGTGTGGGATGATTCCCGGAAAAAATCAAGTCACCTCAAAAGCCAGCACAGGAACTCGCAGTGATCGACAACGCAGCAGGATGCATACAGTACTCATCTCGGGTCCTGCATATCCGGTGACACACATTCCTGTTCCAAGTGAAGAGAGAAAGAGGTTGAATTGAATCAGGACCCAGGTGCGAAATTGGATTATGTGTAAAACGAAACTCAGTTGAAAGCGCTCCTTTCTTTCCTACGATAGCTTGATGAGAAGTTCAGGAATGGGGCGAAGAAAATACGCCTTCCCGTCATCGAATACAGTTCTTGACGACGATCAATTTGAAGATCATACTCTAGAAACTGGAGTGGTTTTCTTGAGAAAGGCTCGAACTTCCTTCCTTGGTGCCTGTGTTGGGAAGGGATTGAAACAAATAGAACATATTCGTCTCCATGACCGTGCTGCTATGCAACGACGTCGGTATCCGCAACTTCCGTGTCTCTTTCCAAAGTAAGATATTTTCATCGGTCATACATCGCAGACTTGCGTGCTGTGACTGTCGAAGGAGCACCATTCCAAGGGGCTTGATAAGATAGTACTTGGCGAACCTATTGACCGCATTCATCAAAATACATCATCGGTGGCGTCGGTTTTTCCCTATCATAGCCAACTAGAATCTCGTTATCCAGCTTTTGACAACAACACACTCAATAAAAGTAGGTACAAAGCGCTCAACGACGCTTCTATAAGGGAGCACAATGTCAGTAGGTCATCAGATCAGCCTATTAAATTACTCCGATTCCAACATGCGCACATATTCGTATGATCATGCACAAATTTCATATCGTACGTTCTCTTCTGTACCTGGCTCAAAGCGAAATCAGACAACGCCAAAAAGTGGCGTTCGGCTAGTAAAAACAAAGTTACGTGTTCCAGTGGGTCAAAGGATAAGTGGCGTTTTTGGAAAGGGGGAAAGGCTTTTTATAGGAATGAATGCCTAGAGATTGTTGATATCACTGAGTGATCGACAACTTGGGCGCTCAGACCCGGTGTGGGTAAAACAGGTCACTCAGTATGATTGAACACCCACACATGATGATACGTGGCTCTAAATGCTGTTGATATCAATCTTTGAAGAAGTGTGGTCGCATACTGCAACTCGCAGAGGGTGGCGATTTACACACGTTATTTATGTATGACATTTCCCATTACTGTATAAGCGACTGATATACGAACACTCCATTGTTCAGCTTCTCAGTGCGCGAAATGGTCTCTTCAGCAGATCAGGTTGAAAGGACATATTGACAACTGTCTCCTGCCTCTTGATTATGCGTCTCGGCAGCCATACAAAGTAAGCTAGCAATGGTGGTTTGTGCCATTTGAACGCTCCCTTTTCCTTGACGCATCTGAATGTCGTATAACTCGTGATTATCACGATCACCGAGAATGACCGAATCGAAATAACCCTTCATCTCTCGCGTAGCTTGGTCGACGTCATGTTGAGCAGCATCTGACGTGTTACAGTAGAATCGCGCAGTACGTTCACCACTTGTGGCGTCGGTGATTATGGTAGCTTCGAACCTCAATATGATCGGTCCGGAAGAGGATCGAGCAGTGTGTGAGATAGACATGTTGTATATCGAGCACTCAAGTCAAGTCATGTCTTGCAACGAAGAGAAGAGGTTGAGCGCTTAAAAGGTTTATGTACCGTCTGCTGATAGGTAGGTCTTCGCCACATCCCTATTGAAAATTGCCCTTTGAAAATCGAAGTCGAACATTGGCAGGCCAACATGATCAATCGAGTGAGCACTTGTTGAAAAGAGATGAATCGTAGGCTTCGACAAATTGAAAAGATTTGGTGATCGATGTATTCGTAGAACTACTGCTCAGGACCGCTTCCTGATTTAGAATAACCTTCATATGTTGACTAATCACCGTGTAAATGAAGCTCACTTCATGGTTACACCGAGTGAGTTCTCGGGTCACACAAAGGATTGTCATCTTCCGGAGTTAAGAGGAGGTCAGTGGCCAAACTAGCTTCACAGGTCATATCAAGGTCTTCGAAAATGTTGGTATATCAGCAAGGCAGTGAAGAGCATGCAGGGAGATTGAGATCAGTCTAATCGATACGATAAACATGCATAGCTTGATGAATCATGATTGATGGATTACTAGTGTAAAGCATGAGAATTTCATGCTGATGTCCATAACTACTGATTCACAGGAGACGGCGCACACCGTGACAAGCCGGAGAGCTATCACCCAGTGAAGAACTGGTATTTACAGCCTGAATTATCTTCGTTATGTTTCCAAGCAGCCGTGGTAAGGATCGTTTGTATAGCGCTTTGAGCTGCGCTAGGTTCGGAAGTGCCACAAGTGATATGACCGTGATATATGGTATTGGCATCGGAGTCGGTCGTCACGGTATGGTCAAACCATCCTCGAAGTTCTGCTGTGGCTTCACGAAGATCAGCCTCATCAACACCGGAAGTGAGGCAATTGAACTTTTCGCGTCGTCGACCGGTAGACGTTTCAGTAGTATATGCTGCTTGGAAAGTCAGACTCTTGGAGCCAGTTGAGGCTGGGGCGTTGTGGTGAGCAGGCATTATTGAAATTGCAATAGTTGATTATCGGTAATTGTAGCCGTAGATTGTGATGGGTTCAAGCTTTTTCATCCAAAACGAAAAACCCCTAGATGTGTAGTTTATATACCTTTTCAGACACCTGAATTGCTTTCGGTGCGGAGCAGTAATTTCCACTGATATGAGCTCAGATCCTCCAGGCGAGCCTGTTGTTTTGTTCTTCGGAAGAATTATTAAGCACAAGTATTTACGAACCACTCCACCGAGCACCAATGGCTTCTTAATTCGACCGGCAACAAACCCCATTTCATTTATACACAGTATGGTATAAAGGACGGAGCGCTCAAGCTTCCTTTCATTCACAGAGTTCATCCGATCTTCCTTTTCTACATGGGTACTTCTAATATCATGGATGTCCTCATCCAGCGGTCCGGGGAAAGAATGATGGATTAATGTATGAATACATTTCTGCGGTCCTTTATCGTCTAGACCCCGATTGCGGGCCGTCTTTCATAATTGAGCGTACATCCCGACTTTATCAGCAAGAAGCTTGTCAGAAGCTTGAACCGGATGAAATGCGGGCTTTTCATCTACCTGCTTCCATATCGATGGACAACTCAAAGCCGATCAAGCGAGTACCCTTTGAATAGCTCCGAAGCCGATGTAGGATAATTCGGTTCAAGGACTGTACCATTTCGCTCGAAGAATCTGTACAGACGGAGCCTACTACCACTAGCATTATCTTCGTCCACTCGGGTCATAATCATGATCGTCGGCTTGTCAGGAGACTCATCATTAGCCGACATCGTAGTGGTTTTAGGACGATTGATATCCGTTTCCGATATATTCGAGGTAATGTCAAAACGGAGTGGCAAACAGTCGGATGCAATGAATCGGGAATGATACTTACATGAACCAACTGGAAAGCTGTAAGCTGCAACTTGAGTGATGTGTCATATTAGGCAACATCGGGACTTCCACAAAGGATACATCGCTGTTCGCCTTCTTGACATATCGCTCTGGACTAGCTTCGCGCGCGAGCTAAGCGTCCCTCAGTCCAAGCCATGTCAGTGACGACTTTCCATTGTCAAGATTCCCCATCAGTGCAGCAGACGATTTCAATGAGGTGAGTCTCGGTTATGGCGCGGCACGATGCATATCGCATTACACACCTTCTTGTCCTTTCGATCTACATAACTCCCTAATCCCACCCAAACTCTCTGTCGCGCCCGTACGTATGAACAACCCCTGTAGACTAGCCATACTTATCGTCTTTCCCTGACTTCTCTCATCCTCTACGATTTGTTGTACTTCATTACCCAATGCCTCTACCTCCTCATCCGTCAAGGGAGTTTCATGTTCCCTCAATATCCTTCCTTTCTCTTCGCCATCCGGATTGACGGTAGTAGAGTTACCGTAAAACTTGACGAATAACCTCTTGGCTTGTTCGCCAGCCGCATCATCTAGCAGTTCATGGATGTCCACTCGGCCTGGTCGGATCAACGCTGGATCCAGTCGCTCATAATGATTCGTAGTCATGAAAATTATCCTCTCTTCTGAAGAAGCCACACCGTCAAGGGCATTCAATAGACCAGAGAATGTGACGGAGGATTTGTACCTAATTCAAGATAGATCGGTGAGCACTTGGTTAATATAACATTGTCTGATAGGCAGCGACTCACCCATCCTCACTCGTCTGTACACGCCTACTAAATGCCGAATCTACATCTTCAAGTAAGATGAAACTTCTTTCCGGTACCAGCCCCAAAAGGTGATTCAACTTGTCATCGGTCAATCCCCTTTCCGCAAGATTCAATAAACAGATATTGTAATGTAATGATCCAGCTAAAGCTTGGATGAAAGATGTTTTGCCCGACCCTGGTGGTCCATGCAACAAGTATCCTCTTCTATACGGTATACCTATTTGTCACATAATCAGTCGACGTGTCTACTAAGCTGTGATGGAATGGTATAACCAAGCTTACCCCTTTCAGCATACCATTTCCCTCTACCCAAGAAACTCCTTAAATCATTCTCGATCTTCTCCGAAACACCTTCCGCAAGTACTACACTACCCATCTCCCTCCTACTTCGCGGTTTACCGAATGGTCTCCACTCTACCCCCCAGGCTGTATATACAACTGTCTTCCCTTCTGTAGACGCTTCTGCCAACGCTCTAGCTTCGGTCAAAAGGGATGAGAATAGGTGTCGGTAGGCCGATAGAGTAGTGAGAGTGAGTGTCTCCCAAGGGGAGCCGGAATGGAGATCCATAAGTTTCGCATCTCTTTCTCGTTTTACCTAAACCAACCCGTCAACGTTGGCCAACCAACGTATCGAAGACCTCAAAGAAATCACGATGGTCCACTCACCTGAAACCATGTTCCATGGTACTTGAAGTAATGTGTACCAGGTCCAGGAACAAGATTAAACACCGCTTCCGAACTGCCATTCTCGTGCTGCTTATAGCTAGTCTCAACTGCTAATTCATGACTTCTAAATCCCATTGGTCGTTTCCCCTTCCCAGCTTGAGAAGCAGACTGAGCTGCCATCCATTCTAAGAACCACGGGTACGCTCTGTCTTTCGAAGGTATCTCGAGAGTTACAAGCATCCTACGTTGAGCAAAGGTCGTTCCAAGGGTGAGACCTCGTCTGAAGACTGTCAGGACTACACCTATACCCTAAGTTGGCTAGTCAGTACATGGCCGTCAAGGCGAAATGGAGACAGATAAGAGGACATACCATCAATCCTGCACCGGCAGAGAAGTAAGGACTACATGAACTCCATGATCAGCTTCATTCCAATGATCAGCGTAGATCCCAACTTACTTATCTGACATGATCCTCGACACGAACGATTGGTCCTCGGCCGAAGGACCTGGTACTGGAGGAGTTGGTACATTGCTGGTCTGACTGGCTAGATCAGGGTCGACAGTGATATTCGTAGATGGTCCAGCTTCTGAATGCACTGGTGCAGCAGGCTGCTGTGCTGGGCGTGGTCTGAACATGTCCGTCGTGGGATTGTAGCGATGTATATGTATGTATGCATGATGTCAATAGCGTAGACGGAAAAAGTTGGACGACCGTCATTCGGATCCAGGTGAGTTGCCATATCACGTGATTTGAATGTCACATTCCGTAAACTCCCCCTTGCTGCCATCGGAGCTGCAAAAGTTGGAATCAGACAAGAAGAGCAAGATTATAAGGCAAAAAGATCATCTCGATACCATCACATCACTCACAGCTATAGATAGGTTCACACTCACAATGTGGTTCGGATCATCGTCTTCTTCTTCCTCATCCACCCCTGCGACTCATACCGTTACTTCATCACCATCGCTTCCACCTGCCAATGAACCATCACCGTCATCATCCATATCGAAACCGATGAACGCCCCGCTCAACATCCCAGCGGGAAACAGTCCAATCACACCTGATGCAGAACCCATAAGACCCGATGAGAACCTTACGGGAGATACAGTTGCTGATATGAAGAAAGCTCTGGCAGTGAGCACCAAGTGTTCCTTGCTAGTTCCCTAGGTGTGGAAAATACTTACTGACCTACAGTCCGAATGAACCATAGCGTATACGACCTAAAGAGGATTTTGAGAATATCGGAAAGATACCATGTGCGAGGAATAGTCTGTTGTATGGTATAGCAGGAGGAGCGGGTCTAGGGGCTGTGCGGTTTCTGGGTTCCAGGAGTGAGTTGATGATCTGATTCGATGGCAGATCGAATTGTTCAATTCCATAATCTCTGCTCTTCACATCTTGAAAGAAACATACTTTCAAGCATTGGCACTGATTCTGCTTATGTCTCCAATCAGAACCTTGGGTAGCAGCAAACTGGGCAGTGGGAAGTTTCATCTTGATATCAGGATTTCAGTGGTGAGTTGATCTCAGATTCGCCCAGAACTTGGGAGAAGTTACTCTCACTATGTTCCACTCGTCTTACCTTATCGAGAAAAACCGTCCCAATAACTCTTACCAACTTCCGTTCATGATGTTCTCCATCGGATCTTTGGGATATAATTTAATAGCTGCTCTTGATGACATTGCTAACGTTCATCTGCTCATGTCATAGGGAGATGTGCAATCGAGCGAGGCGTAAAGAACTCGCTCAAATGCGAGCCATAACAGAACGATATCCTCATCGACATATATCGAAATTGAAGCAGAAAGGATCGGATTGGGTACCACCACCCCCATCAACATCTTCGGAGGGAAGCCCATCATAGACATATCAATACGGCGAATAAGGGTTCGACAGCTCACATATATAAACAATCTAGTGTATCAAACGCATTTCATGCATGTCCATCACCACTTAGCTTACTGTAGTCTTTCTCAACACGCAGCAAGCTCTTCGTCATAGTTCACGACTTCTGTAAAATGCGGAGGTCGAAATCCCATCAGTCGCCATGAGGCATAATAGTTGTACTTCTCCCTACTGATACTTCGATGGAAGTAGTATCCTGTGCGGACCTTTGGCCCAAGCTCATGGCTATTCATCGTCCATTCAGCTTTGCAGGAAAAGCCAATCACTTGGGGCGACGGCATTTACAGACCAGGTTCTTGTTCGATGCGGTAGGGCGCCTGAATGGCATGAGGCATTAGGGTCCTTTGGGCTCAATCGAGTTGTTTCGTGCGTTTTCATACGGTCATTTTACCTGTATTTGAGCACATATGGCAGAATACAAAACAATAGAGGCGAAATGCCATTGTATTCCATTATGATATCTGGCGAGATTCACTGAGAAGAGCAGGTATCCGGGAAAGGAGAAGATGACGCGATCGATCGTGGCATCTTTATCCGAAACACCGGTAACTTCACATTTCAGTACGGGAAGGGTTCCTCGATTGGATTGTTAGTAAGATTGAATGAAGATGGAAAAGTCAAAACCCGAAATATGAACAGTCTCTTTCTTCATTTCACCAATCTGTAGATTTGTTTTCCCTGTGTATAGCTATAAAAAAAGTCTTGCAGATTACTATCGGCTGGTTAATCTGTGTACATCTAGATCTCAGTACATGTAAACCATCGTCCGGATCTTGCTTGGCACTTGGGGATCTCGCTAATCAATTTGGAAATTAGAAAAATAGATAGAAAGGAAGATAAGAAAGGAAAATGGCCATTGAACCTGCACCAATTCTTGATGGCAGAGTAGGAGGTAAAAAGGCATGGGTGACATTGATAACTAATCCGGGTTATATAGCTGGTAAGTGACCCGTCCAAGCCCATCGAACGAGAATCTTCATTGTGCACAAAAGGTTCTTCAAGCTAACCAGTCATGGAAAACAGGTCTACTAACCCTTCATCGTACACTCATTTCAGTCTCCTCCTACCCCTTGATAGTAATGACCACCTCATCACTTTCCCAATCATCCAGAGAAACCATCACCTCGTCCGGAATAGAGATCATCGAAGTCGAACATCTTTCACCCTCTTCAGATCAGCATAGTGGCTTTGACCCATCTTTCTCTCGATTTAACGACGCATGGACGAAGATCCGTGTTTTTGGATTAGAGCAATTCGAAAGGATCATATTGATCGATTCGGATATGATCTTCTTAAGAGGGATGGACGAATTGTTCGATTTGGAATTACCAGGAGATGATTGGATTGCAGCTAGTCCAGCTTGTGTTTGTAATCCGTTTAAATTGAAACATTATCCAGAGGATTGGTGAGTCTCATATCTTCTTGATGATCCAACATATGTTCACTAAGAGGTGCACACGATGTACGACGTGTGTGTTTGGGAAGGGGGGTCCTTTGGGATAGGGACAAAGGGTTATTCACCATCAATCAAATTGAATCGCTTTCGGGTGATTTGTTTGTGTGGGTTTGATGGAGAGTCGACAACAACATACCATACCCTCATCCTTCGACAGATATCCATCCGTCTTAATTATAGACCTCTCATTCTCCCTTATCGATTCGTATCCATTTCATACACCTCATATACTAATTCGTCTTTCGTTCCATCTCATCATAGGATCCCATCCAACTGCTCCCTATCCCTCCAAAACCCCTACACAACCCTATCTTCCCCACCCATCCCATCGCCCGATTCCAAACGTACATCCCACCTACTCAACTCTGGTCTGGTGATATTCAAACCTTCCCTTTCCCTTCTCGACGAACTCGTCCACCACCTCAATACATCACCTACGATCGCCCAATCCAAATTCGCCGATCAGGACGTAATCACAGAAGTGTTCAAGGGGAGGTGGAAACCTTTACCTTGGTGGTGTAATGCGTTGAAAACTCAGAGGGCGGTCCATGGGAGTATGTGGAGGGATGAAGAAGTTAGGTTGATACATTATATGTGAGTATTTTACTCTCTCTCTCTCATATATAGCTATTCTCTTTCTTGGTTGTTGAAAATCGCATACATAAGAATGAGGACTAATTACTCTTGTGAAATTCATTTTCGTAGTCTTGACAAACCATGGAATCATCGACCTTCTGATCTCCCACCCCACCCCACCCTCCCTCCTACGCCCATAACACCATCCAACTTCACTCAACAACAAACCCAAAATACCGAGAAACGACGACCACTACCTCCCGGTTTACTAGACGCAGTTAGGAATACCTCTCCGCAAGAGAGTCTGACGAATTACGATGCGGTCCATGCGTGGTGGTGGATAGTCTACGAAGATCTTTTGGAAGAGTGGAAAGCGGAGAACAAGGCAGGTTGGAGAGAGGTAGATCAATATGTGACGAGGTGATCTGGAATAAAATGGCATATGCTGGAATAAACTGGTATATAGAATAGATAGTAGTAAAACTGATAGAATATATTTGGGAATTTGCTTTGATATCTCTGGTATTGATAGATAGGATATTTGATTCGTAAAATAGATCTGGCATTGACATATCATGCACATATACATGCTGGATTCATCGTTGATCATTATACTTGATTTTGTATTTCTTCGTTATTATATCTCATATATCCCATATCTCACAAGTTGCCTTGCCTTGCGTTGCCATAAGTCCATCAATTGGCATTCGGCACTGTGTTCTCTCCATTTCATCCTAGCCATATCACTTATAGACCAGCGTAATTCCCTTCTTCCCCATCCCACCTTTAACCTCCTCCAATCCCAAGATTCCCTCCAACTTACTCCAACTCATCCCAAACCTAACCTGAATCTCATCAGCATGATGCGTCCCATCTAAATACGCTGTCAACTCCTCTTCCATTTCTTCCGCAGCTCGTATCGCAGCTGCCTCCTCACGCTGACGAGCACTCAACCCGAATCTAATCCCACTATTCCCCGCACCCCTCTCTCCATGTCGATCACCGTGCGTACCTGTCGAGTGAGATACCGAGGTACCCCCAACAGCTCGGCGCGAAGAAGTAGACGGATGAGATTCAGCAACGGATGTTGAAGTAGTATGTGATCTACCTAATTGTTGTTGTTGTTGCTGATGATGATGTTTTGTTGTCGACGCGGAAGTCGAAGATGAGAAACCCAGATTACGTCTGTTACTGCTCCCATGTCCCATATTAGGTGATTTACCCGTTATGCTCGGAGGAGTATACATATGACGTGAAGCGGGCGATACACCAAGAGACGCATTCGACCCAACCGAGCGTAAAGTAAATGCACTTTCTCCGGCACCACCACCAGGTCTTGAGAGACCGGAATCACCACCATGTGATCGATTATCTCCTCTGGTCCCTAATGTTGTTGTTGAACCTAACCTTGCAGATTCATCGAACCCTACTCTGCGTCGAGTATCGACAGGTACCGGTATCAAAGGCGACGAGGTCCTTTCGATCATCTTGGGCCATCGATGTACTCTTCTCAAGAATCCTTTGATGATACCG
This sequence comes from Kwoniella mangroviensis CBS 8507, assembly GCF_000507465.2. NCBI lineage: Eukaryota > Fungi > Basidiomycota > Tremellomycetes > Tremellales > Cryptococcaceae > Kwoniella > Kwoniella mangrovensis. Next base: position 3,228,672 of record NW_027062534.1, on the reverse strand, counting down.
AAAGAGACAAATCGTCTGGGGTCGATACCTAAAGACAATACTTCGTTGCTTTCTATCCAATGGTGAACCGTTACTCCAGGTGTGAGCTTACTGTACAGACGAAGTAGAACGGGCCATTCGGGATAAGGGAATCCAGGTCGAGTGACATATGGCGGACATTCGTTGATTATGGTTTCGTCTGAGCCGAGTCGTGATATAGCAGGTTTGAGAGTGTACATATTGGAGTATTGGAAGATATCGATCTGCGCATTCCGTTAGCTATATGGGGCTGGAACGATAGATGCAACTCACCATCATCACGACCTGATAATACCTGGCAAATGGTCAGCAGTTTGAAGAATTTCATCATCAGGCTAGTTGGACTCACAACATATGTTTCAGCGTTTCTCTAGTCAACGCTTCATCTGCGTCCGCTAGTTCCGCTATCTTCTTCACATGATTGATACCGTCTATATACTGTGAGACTCGAGCGGCCGTTATATCCCAATTATCGTCCTTGAGAGCGTTGAGATTGACTAATGCGATCGGTACATGCCAATCCTCGCATTCGGGTGGATTGGCTTGGAGACGACATAAAGATTAGCTTGGGAAGATCACAAGTTCGGGAATCTCAGTGGGGCGACAACAATCTTTGAAAGGCTGTATTGATAGAGTAGAGTAGATACAATTGAAGGGGGTACTCACGGTAGAAAGGGAAGAGCTTCAATTCCAACGAATTGAACCCATCTAACGATATTGACGTTTCCGAGTATGAATTCAGATCTTCGAACAGTTGTTCCAACACAGCAGGTAATGGTGTGTGCTCAGGACGTGACGAAGAGAGGTATAACGAGTCTCTCTATCAAGAGCAATATCAAGTCAGCTCTCAGCTCTTTCTCCTGTAGTCACTCCGGAGAAAGGAAAAGGGCAAGTGTTGCTGAAATGAGGAAGGAGCAAGCATCGAAGTTCTGATATCGTGTTTGTTTGGATCCGGATGCAAGTTCAAACCTTACTCACCTCTGCACTCCTTAATATTCTCGCACATTTCCTAACGACCGGTTCGAAAGCCTCCAACGAACTCGACGAATGAAAGACGAAACATAAATTCCACATATATTCATTCCTTTTATATCTCCCTCCCTCTCCAGTCATCACATTCGGAAACCCCATCACTCTATATTCCTTTTTATCTTCTTCGCTACTAGCATTACTAGTAGTGAGCAACGTAACCAGCCGACCATGTAGGGACTTTTTAGGAATGACATATTCAGATATCAATCCGAAGTTCAACAATGTCGCTGATGATCTCCTAGTAGACGATGATGAAGAAGATGCCCTCCGACCAAAACCAGGATATGTCGAAGATGTAGAAGATGATGTTATGGGAGTGGGACCCGGTCCGGTTGCTCTTGATCTAGAGCGCGATTTCGATCTGGACCTAGAACGTGTATCTGGTTCATGACTTGTGGCTCGAGAGGTGATGAGGTTTTCGGGGACTTGATGTTGGACGACTGGACCGAGGGTAGCATCGAAATGAGCGTAAAAGAGCTAATAACGCAGGGGTCAGAAGCGAACAATGAAGCTGATAAAGGGAGTGGTAGATAGACTTACGCCTACGATTTGAGGTAAGAAGGATCTAGGTGTCATGGTGAGGTGGTAGAGTTGGGGGGTGATACCATGATCAGCTTGTTATACGATACAAATACATTGTGATAGCGGGAAAGAGAGAAGAATAGAGAGAAGTAAAGAAAATGAAGGAAACGATGCTCCGTCTTATCTTTGGAGGTGATGAGACACTCAACCACTTTCAAGAAAGGGGGGCGGGGTCCTTTGGGTTACATGTCACTGAAATGGATTAATCGATGAATTCCACTCACTCGTCAGAAGCGCCCATAGCGAATCAATCAAACAACAGGAAACAGCAAGACACTGAGCAAGTGTGTCGGTCGGACCTTAGCAAGCAAAGGACAATCACAAGTCACAAGGATGTCTGAAGGAGAAAGGATTGATCGCTGATGTTGAATGATGACAGACGTAGGTTAATCGGAACGGATCTAGGTTGAATGAGAAAGGGACATGTTTGATGGTATGGTAAGGAAGGTTGAGCGATTGTTTCAGTACATCGACGTCGTACTACCAAGCGGAGGACAGTATACACACGGAGGTGTCTCGAGAGAGACAAGATAATGTACAGGTAGGGATGCAATGCTGTGATGTTAATACGATGTATGAACAATATGCGAGGTTGATGCAAAGAATCAAAACATGAATGCGAACATGAACAACACGCACAGTGCATGTCAATCGGCAATTACCCTGACTGGATCTCACCTTGCAGATAACCGGGTCTCCGCTCATACTTGAGGAGTATTTTGCATATTCTGGGCACGCATGAGGTGCCGTCAACATATTATCTTATCTACATTATAGTCGTTATCGTGTATAGATGATACAACAAACATCAACATGAACGACTCATAACCATATACGATTGAAACAGCAAATCCTTCTTCTCTCTTTCATACTTCCTGCAGTACCTTCATCCTACTCCTCAATTTTGGTTCCTGTTTTAGATCTCTGTCCTACATTTAGATCTTCTATCAGCTTCATCCGGAAGTATATCAAATAATGGGCTGCACTCACCACCCTCATGCCATCCTCCCATCGAAGCGATTATATCCCGCATCTCGGCTACTGAGTCCCTCTGGACCATCGGAGTCTTACTTGACGTGGAGGTATTGGACGAGCGACGTGACTTGGTGGAATAGGAATACGAGCGAGGTCGCGAGCGCCGGGAATGGCGACGATTTGGCTTTGTGTTCTGAATACGAAGAAATGTCAGTCCGACGATCAAACTTATAGAGTATGAACGATTACGGACATAGGTGCAATGAGTGACGGATATGAGGGAAGCGCAGGAGAGCTGCTCAATTGGACAAAGAAAGATTCACTCACATCACATTGTCCATGTCCAGGTAATTCACATTCCGGATCATCGCACGTTTTCGAGCTTCTGCAGCCCATGGTATCAGTTGAATGGCAGCAGGGGTAAGCAAAGAGGTCGGATTCGTAGGTGGGTTAATTGAGGATCAAGAACCATGTATTTGAGATCGTCTACGTCCAGTTGACCTAGTGTATACGCACGTATCTGTAGCCGTTGGCGTGCTAGGAGGTGAGGGTGTTGATGAACCGATCTGAGTCTATTGAATGTCGTTGTGTCGTCAAGGTATCGTTGATTCGCTATTTGATCGAAATGACGGTCATGGTCGAATGGATTGACAGTTGCTTCTTCTTCTTCTTCCGACTATACTTGTTGTATCCTTTTGATGATCACTCGCCACCTACTTTACATCATCATCCTCGTCATTTCAGTGGACCTCATGTTGTTGATTTGACTGTGTGTCAAGGGATAGAAACACGATTGATCGGCAGTTGCTCCACCCACACAACCACACATCAACGCACAGACCATCACTTCCTACCCTTCTTCTTCCCCTTTATCGGTACTTCATCCTCATCCTCATCTCCTTCATCCGTCCCTCCTGCCAATTCAACTTCCACCAATTCTTCCCATTCTCTCACTCGCTCCCATCTTTCTCCGCCAGTGGCTATATCCCTCCATGCCTCCAAAGTCAATTTCGCATCGTCGAATGAAGTGTTGGGGTCGAGTATGATACGAGAGAGGGAAGTGAGAGATGCGAGGTGGTTGGTATGCAAAGAAATGATGGGTGATAGAGAATTCACTGCCAAAATAACCGAGTCAAATCACCAATCATGACAAGAATCAATATGTTGACATACCAAATTTCTCCAAAGTCCATGTGAACCATAATGGTTCCATAAACACAAAGTCCTGTCCCTCTCTCTTATAAGCTTCAAAAAGGATCTTCTCAGCTTGGTCGGTCAAAGCGGACAATTTATACAGATTGTTATCCTACATCATCATGGTTTATCGAGGTCAGCTGTAGTTACCATCCCACATGTATTTTACCACTTACTAGTTTCTTCAAAGTACTTTCCAAAGACTGTCTATGACCATACCAGCTATTCAAATGACCACTTATCTCTGGTCTTTCAGGTTTGTCCTCTACCGCTAAGATATTGCTAATAGACCATCATCGTCAATCAGTAATCTATTGACCTTACTATCCTTCTTTTCGAGGGATGTCAAAGTGATAATCAAGTAAGACGCACTCCATCTCCGTTCCCTCGTCTATGACACCTTTACAAGCCTTGAACCCATCCATAATGACCAGCTCATCCCACGTTCTGATGATTTTGCGTACCTCGGATAAAACCAATTTCAACATCCTATGATGGGTCGTCTCGGTAGTTTTAGCAGGTGAGCCAGGACCAGGAGAAGGAGAGGGCGAAGGAGATGCCCTCGAGCGGGACTTGGAGGGTGTGAGAGAATCAATTCTCGACATCCTATATGGAGCTATACTAGTCTAATACAAAATGTCAAGTGATCGATCTATAGTCTGAATGGAGGTCAAATTTGAGCTGCATTACCATTCTCCAGTATCCAGCCAGATACGAAGAATAGGAAAAACATCAAAGTGGAGGTTTAGGTTAGCCGTACTGTGCCAATTTGATCCCGTCTTTCTGCTTCCAATTACCAGTAGGAGACAGCACTCTGGTATGCAGTCGTCGTTGTCATGTTTCACCTATTCACCTTGTCATGGGTCCGTTGAAACACACAACAGCTCCACTTCGACTTCATCATCATAGTCATCGAGAAAGATCTTTCGAAGTACACCAGAATCCGAAAGGTAACACACAACCCTTAAGCGAACCGAATGCTACTGCACTAATACTGATCTTAGGGGATATCCTTTGGATGACTCGGTCGGACCTTGCTCATCAATCACCATCATATCACCTTAATTCTTACCTCGACCTTGATTCTTTCACAACTTCAGAAGAAGGAAGAATCCAACCTTATCAATGGTGACAGAGACTGAAGATCAGAAGAGATCTGTCTCTGCCCTACACCTAGAAAGGCAACGCACCTACACTATCTTACTGTGGATCGATTATACGTCATCACAGTGCTAAGCACAAAGGGGCACCGGTACTAACACACACCTAGCGCAGTACTATACTATTGACCAGACAAAATCAATTGAGAATGTACCTGTGCAGAAGCTATGATGTGTATGTAATCTCCTGCCGGATCACCGAAGAATGACCAGAGATGATATACACTTCTGTGTTCTGTATCAGAATCAAGAATCAAGAAGCAAGTAGCAAACATTCCTTTCGCACGTCCATCTTTCTGATTGATCAATTGATCCAAACAGGTTCGAACCGAGCTTTGACGTGTTTTATTGGTTTTGGGTTATGTGTGAAAAGATATATAAAGAGGTCAAGACAAAATAAGCAAGATCCATTTCAGCCCCTTCTTCATGATACCCATAACGACCTTTGCCAATTACTTGACCTTGATGGCTACATAGTATAAGATAGCAAGACTGAAATATCCATCAAGCAGACAACAACTTTCAACGATCGATACATATTCCTTTTGCCACCTACCTTTCATTTCATGTAAGTTGTACTAAAGTGCCTTCAATCGATCTATCATCTCTTCCTTCCTTAGCTTACTTGCATCGACTGACTTTTGACTTTGACTGATGACAATGGATCACAGTTTGACGACACAGGATGTCTCTTTCCACTTCCATTTCTACTCCCAGCCAACTGGTAAACCTCGGTAGACCCGGCGATACACCTCATCCTAAACCTTCTCCCGTTGGTCCACTCACCCCTACTTCAAGAACTGTGTAAACCATTGCCGAGTGAGTGGAGTCGATTCTTTACCTTTTGGCATTCTTCATTTACGTACCGAGGCATTGCTGATCAAACCATAAATCCCATCACGAACCTATTTCATCGAAGAAGATCACAATCAATCAAATCAACCATCCCACCAAATATCTGACCTGAAATACCACTGTATCATTTCAGATCATCAGCCAAGACATAACAATCTGTATCTATAGAAAGCCATCTTTGCGTATAACCACCTCATCAGTGTTATTGGCACGACCGAACTACGACGCAACAGAGTAGCAAGAGGGAAGAGCCGAGGAGTACAAGATGGAAATGGTCCTTAGGACGGGATGAGATTGAAGAAGATGAACAAGCATGTGGAAGACTAATCCGGTGATTATCAGGATCAGTAAGTCATCAGTAAGATGCGTATTGATAGACATGACCGCAAGATGGATATTGTATATGACGAACAGAAAACCGAAATAAACTTGATGCATTTTCTATCACCACAGATAATCCAGACAGAAAGCAGGTCTAGACCTTCTATTGCTTCTGTCTTGGTTGAATCTTGAGTGAGAAATCAACATGAGGGCAAGATTGATGTACAGCCGACGTAGATAATATATCGATATCTGACAAACAACAATCAAAAACTCAGCATCAACCATACTATCCAGACTGAAACTACCTTTTTGCACGTCATTTATCGGAATACAAGGAGGAATTCAAACTTACCAGGTCCCAATCTCGCTTTTAATCCACCTTCCACAATCCCACCGGAAGTCTCTATCAGAAATTCTCTTTTACCCTTCCATTCCTCTTTCAACCTCTTGGCTGCGCCGTGCAACTCCTCTCCCAGGAGGTTATCCAACATGACGATATTCGCTCCTGCCGAGATGGCTTCGTTGGCTTCTTCGTAGTTCTGGCATTCTACGTTGACCAAAAGGGAGAATCCGGCAACTCGTCGGACGGATTTGATAGCTTGGGTTATTGAACCTACGTATGGTGACATGGGTCAGGGATACTTTCCATTTTTATGAGATTGCAATCAAGTGATAGAGCAGATAGTATTGTGACTGAAGAGACAATGAAGTCCAACGGTCATGGCCTTGAACATAAGAGATGATCAATCCTACTCACCAGTAGCCCAAATATGATTATCTTTCAGCATAACCATACTTGACAAATCATGTCGATGGGGATCAACACCACCAACCATCATACCGTATTTCTCTACCAGTCTGAATCCAGGTGTGGTCTTTCTCGTTCCCGCAACTACACCTTTCCATCCTTCTGCTCTTGCCAAATCACGGAATCGGCGGGATCTGTTTTGTGTAGAAAATATGGGTAGATTAGAATCAATATATCATCACTCTTCTCGCGAATCTGACATGGAGTATCGCGCTGATCTTCTAAGGGTGATGGACGATGCAGACAGTGCAATGATCCAACTTACACACTAGCGATTCCACTACATCTTGCCAAAGTATTCAAGCCCACTCTCTCAGCTAACAACAGCTGTCTGGCTTTTCCACGAACTATGGCTACTTTCGTCTTTGTGTTAGGTGGGATCACCGATCCTTCAGGTAGCAGCCATTCGACACTAAATTGCATTGTCGACATCAGCTAGTGTTATATACGTTTAACCCATTGTAATTCATTCGAGATTGATAAGTTACTCACGTGCATTCAGCTTGTTTGAACACTTCATCGAAGAATGGTACACCGGCCAATACCCCCTATACACCGATCAATTGACCAATGATTAGCTCAGATCATTCATATCACAGTTGTATTGATCATGAGCATGGCGACCTCACTCACCCCGCTCTTTCCCCAAAGTATAGCCTCCTGCTCTTCCTCGCCTACTACGAACCCAGCCCAATCGAAGGAAGGTGTATCTTCAGCATACCACCTGCTGACCTCTGTTTTCCATGAGGGAGGGAGGAGATGGGCGAGATTCTGTCCTGGCAGTAGGTCTGATTCCGACATCTTTGTCTTAAGATCTGGTGGTTGATATATATGTGAGATGTAAGTCATGAGTGCAAGTCGTCATGGAAAGAATCGGGGTGCATCTCTCTGCTCCAGATCTAACTCACTACTCGAATGACCGGTTTTCATAACCGAAAATAGTGCATTACGTAATTGTCATGCCATCGACGGACTCGAGTTGATCGAAGCTGAAGCTGGATACGAAGTAAATGTGGTGGAGATATTGATAATTCGAGATCCGAGATTCGATAATCGATCATATCCCCTCAGACCGAATAGCAAGAAGTTACACTCTCACTGGACTGTTCAGTGAGATCGACAGGGTGCTGGTGAAACTCATCAAGATGACAAGCTCGAAGATCCCTACGATGGGCGATCTTATCAAATTAGATCGACAAGATCCGCTGAATTGGACGAGAGATGAGTTCGAGATTCCTAATATAAGAGCCTGTGGTGGTGAAGGCGGTGAGTACTATCTAATCCAAGAAGCAACAGAAAGAGCCAGCGTTTTATCGCATGATTGACTGATGATCGAGGGATACGCTGACTTTAAGCTAATTGCTCTCTGGCTTTAACAGATGGCGAGGCTATCTATTTCTGTGGAAATTCTTTAGGTTTATTGAACAAGAAAGCTAGACAACATATGATAGAGGAATTGGACGTATGGGGTACATCGTAAGTTACGGTCGCTCCACCGATCGAAGACTATGCATCAAATTCCCCTGCGAAGCTTTCAATCGAGGCTTGTGCTCACAGAGTTATCTTTTCAATAGCTCCGTTACAGGCCATTTCAACCATCCACACAAGAGACCTTGGAAACATGTCGATGAACCTCTCACACCTCATCTGGCCAAAATTGTAGGAGCGAAAGAAAGTGAAGTTGCGCATAGTTCAACATTGACGAGCAACATGCATAATTTATTTACGAGTTTTTATCGTCCGACAAAGCAGAGATGGAAGATTGTTATTGAAAAAGGTAGTTTCCCCAGTGATTGGGTAAGTATCATTTTTGGTATCGGATTGACACTGTATTCGACAACATACTACTATCTATCCTTGCACATTGACGGGAGAAAACAGCTTATAACTGATCAATACATATCCAGTACGCAGTCCATTCTCATCCTAAATTACATGAAGCCATTCTCTCTCAACAACAGATAGACGAAGCGATCATCGGCTTAGAGCCTAGGGAAGGTGAAGATACTTTGAGGACAGAGGATATACTCAGAGTCATAGAGGAAAATAAAGATACAGTGAGGACACGAGTCATCTCAACAATTAAACAACTATGTCGGCTAAACCATGTTGACGATTTGGGTACTGTATATTTGCAGATATCTATAGTCTGGCTTCCCCTTGTACAGTACTACACTGGACAATTATTCGATATCGCCTCAATCTCACCTAAAGTCCACTCGATAGGCGCTCTGTTGGGTCTAGATATGGCTCATGGAATAGGTAACGTGGAATGTAAATTGAATGAGTGGGGTGTTGATTTTGCAGTTTGGTGTACTTACAAGTAAGTCCGCATATCGATAATTCGTTCTGCTGCTGTGATCACACAGGAGAATCTTGACTGATGATTCTCCACTTAATCAGATACTTGAATTCTGGACCAGCTGGAATAGGTGGATTTTACATTAAAGATGGATTAGATGATGGTGGACGACGGTGAGTGCTATATTCGTTTTTGATATCAACATGTCTCATCTCCGTACATGCTGGAAACTGAAATTTGTTCATTATCTTAGCCTCGCTGGATGGTGGGGCAACGATTCAGCCACTAGATTCCAAATGTTACCTTCCTTCTCCCCTACTCCAGGAGCAAAAGGCTATCAACATTCCTGTACACCCGTCCTCTCCTCTATCCCCCTTTTAGCCACACTACAACTGATCGATAAAGTCGGATTCACCAACATGCTTGAGAAAAGCAAAAAACTCACCGGTACACTTGAAAAGCTCCTCAAGTCAAGTAAATACTATAACCCCCCTGACGGTAAAGTAGGATTCAAAATTTTGACACCGGAGCATCCATATAGGGGAACTCAACTTTCGGTATCCCTCTTACCCGAGAATCAAGGTGTGATGCCCCGGGTATTCTCAAGGTTGTTGAAAGATGGTTTAGTGGGTGATGAGCGATATCCTAATGTTATTAGGTTGAGTCCTGTGGTATTGTATAATAAGTTTGAAGAGGTTGGCAGGGCATTTGAAATTTTAGAAAGGGCTCTCAAGGCTGAGGAAGAAGGTGCAAGGGTGGGAGAGGAGAAGGATCTGGATATGGTGTCTAAGGATTAGCGTCTGTGTGCTTGTCTGCTCGCCAGCATGGTAGAAATAGTAGCTTGCTAGTGCGGGTGTTGTTATTTAGAGAGATGTATATCAACCCATATCTAAATCTTGACTCCGCGAAATACTCATTCAAACAAACCCTGCATCTCGAGCTGAATTCATTTGCCGTCCTCAAGCAACTGACAAGTTATATACCACTCCGCATATCTCTCGCATCGATTATATATGCATACCGCCAATATCTCCTCGCTGTTGAGCAGACCCACTGCATACATGGCTTCGGCTTGGTATTCGGTCCGGCCGAATCTGCTCGAAATTAGAGTTCCGGCTCTTCGGTCAGATCCGATGATGTGCTTCTCTTGAGGATATCCATGTCAATAGCCTGTCTTAGCTATCAGCTGTTGCCGTAGTCCATCTCGTCAACGCAAGGTCCCTATCAGCATGTGATTGCTTCTACTCGGAATGAGCTGGGACCTGAATACGGTACGGCCCGTTGCCGATGATCTCGACAGGATAGGATTAGGTGATATTTCTAGCTATGATAAATACTCTTGAGCCCTTGACTATCTATCCTCGAGACACTTGTCACCATAATTGATTCTTTACCTCACCTCTAAAGTTCGTTCTTGGTATATCCTTCTGATACCACGATATACCGAGACCAAATACGACATGACCGTTCCCGCTAGTTCCAAGACCCTCCCACCGGGCATATACTGTCCTACGGTAACTTTCTTTCAACCTACTCCAGAGCAGGATCTAGATGTCGACTTGCATATAAGACATATGACTTTCTTAGCCAAGTCTGGGATTGCAGGGGTGGTCGTGCAGGGTAGTACCGCTGAGGCTGTAGCTTTAGACTACGAAGAGAGGAAGACTGTGAGTGTGTCGATGTGGTTTGATGCAGTCTTTATATAGCAAACCAACCGACCTCTGAGTTATGTCAGGTGATTGAACTGCATTGACAGTAAAACTCTGTGTGGTCATAGCTCATCTCGACAGCCAAACAAGCTTTCCGACAAGCGGGTAACAACGGACCTATCATAGCTGGTACAGTCGGAGCTCAATCTTCCAGAGAAGCTTTGAAACTATGTAAAGACGCTTATGAAGCTGGAGCGGATTTCGCTTTGGTCTTACCGCCATCGTATTATCCTGCTGCTATGACTGTGGATGCGATTCAAGGATTTTTCGGAGAGGTGAGTCATGTCAGATAAAGGTCAACCAATCTCATCTGATCTGGAATGGCATGAGCAAGAATTTGATGGTATGATCCCATAGCTCGCCTTTGCATCTCCCATCCCAATCATCATATATTCCTACCCTGGTGTATGTAGCGGTATCCAAATGGACACCGACATGATCTGCAGATTGGCCAAACACCCTAATATCGTCGGTGTGAAACATACAGATCATGATGTCGGTCGAATAGCGAGGGAAACCGCTTTTGCCAAGCAAAATAATTTCGGATGTGAGTGTCCAACATTTTTCGATGGTCTGTGCCAAATCCGAAGTCTATCATTATATATACATTAATATATCTGTACCATCGTCCAGACGTGCTTGTACATTATGAATGACTAATACTGAATTTCAAATGACATCAGCCCCATTCACCATCCTAGGTGGAGCGACCGACTACTTGCTAGGAGCATTAGCAGTAGGTGGTCAGGGAGCTATCACAGGCATGGCGAATGTTGCTCCCAGAGTCTGTGCCAAGGCATTCGAATTGGCCAAAGAAGGAAGACAAGAAGAAGCACTGAAATATGCTGGGGCAATCAGTCAAGCTGAATGGGGGATGGGTAAAGGTGCTATATTAGGTACCAAGGTGGGTCTTGCCCTCGAAACATTACAACAAATCCTGCTCGTTGAACTCGCTCGGATGAACAATGAAAGGCTGATCCGGACTATGCTGATTGTTTCTAATAGTTCATGACTTCGTGGGCCAACTCTTACCCCTCTGACTCAATCCTGGCTCGAAAACCCCTGGCACTTTGTCCCGAATCGACTAAAGAACATTGCAGAGCTGTTGGAGCTGAGATCGTGGCGATGGAAAGACAGTTGGAGAAGGAAGGTTGGGTAGGCGAGGCTCTTCGTGGAAGTGCGGAGAAGGTTAATGGAAATGGGACTGCTAATGGGAACGGGATCCTTGATCCTCTGAAAAACAGCGTACCTGCTCTTTGATCTTCTACCTCACTTGATTTCCATATTTAGGCCATGAGCCAAGGATCTTCACTGTGCGCAGAATTTAGATGACAATCATTCAATGACATGCATATAAATGTAAATCTCACATTGCCATTGAAGGTGAAAGTGATTGCCACGTCACGATCAACATCCACAGGGACATCCACCCATACCTTCATCTATCAGCCCTTCTATACGTTCTATCCTCTCTGTCAATTTATCCATCGCCGCGTTGAGAATATCGACTTGACCTAAATAGCACCAGATATCGTCAGTGTATCTCAGCGCGATGCCATTGATGTGTCAGATCTGCGCACTCACATTGTTTGTATACCTCACACATATTTCTAATTTCTTCTCTGACTTCCCCATTGACATCCTTCCCCTCATGGTTCCCCTGTAATTTCTCAAGTTTATCATCCAACATCCCACCTAACATGCCCAGAACGTCCAATTCCAATTGCATCTCCCTTTCCTCCTGAGCATGTAACGCATGTTCATCCTCTTCATCTATCTCCTCATGTTCATGATCATGGTGATCATGCTCATTCAGGATTATCCTTAGTATCTCAAGTAGATTCTTATCCATCTCACCATCCTTCCTCAAATCGAAGCGTCTATCAGGATCTAACCCTTTGCTCTTTAGCTTATCAAGTTTCCCAAGGGGTATATTGGATATACCCAATTTCAAAGTGAGAGTGTCGTCAGGATTGGCAGGTATGACAAATCCATACCCTAGCAACAGCTCTTCATTGGACTTGGGCCCGTAGTTGTTATATAGCTGAACACCTTTTTCCGTAGGCTGGGTGGAAACTAGGGAGATGGACGGTATGGGTTGTGCTGAGGAAGTAGTCGAGGGTATGAGGGATGAAAGCCAGAGGATAGGTTGACCGCGGGAATCTGCATTTACGAGTATAAAACCCTCTGCATCTTGAAAGTTAAAGCCCAAATTCAACTTACGATTGAACAGATCTAATCCTGGTAATAACACAGGCTGCGATTGCTCATCTCCATCTTCTTTCTTAGCTTCATGAGCTTGTGAATCGGCTCGATCAGGTATATGAAGTAATTTCGATGGGAATGATCTTGATGACATATATGTAGACGTTGCTAGGTATCTATCCCTGAAGCCGACAACCAGCAGGAGTAAGCTTCATACCCAGGGTCCGCAAGCGTATTTAGCTCACCATGTCAGTCCATCCTCTTTCAGTAATTTCCTCACGACTTCGCATTCCGCTTTCCACTCTTCCTGACGTGCTTTGACTCCTCCATATAATGTACTTCCCTTTAACAATTCCAATTCCGCAGGTGAGAAGTACAGAGGGGTGGTGAGACTTGTCGGTGGGGGTAAGGATTCCAGATATTCCAAATGTTGTAAAGCAGGTGGGAATGATCTGATCAAATCAAGTTTCATCAGCTCTTGTCATCCAGTACGATGACGAAGCTGACTCACGAGTCTTCTGAAAGTTTCTCTTGATATATCCAATGTAATCCCAAATAAGCACCTATCCTCATCCTCGCATTCCACTTTTCACCCTGCCTACTGGACTCGGCAGGCCATACAAGCTGCTCCTCCGCGACATTCGCAATCTCGCATACCGCCTGAGTAGCTAATTCCGGAGTGATAGCTAAATCAAAAGGACATGAGACTAATCTCTCGTCAGGTCCTATCGGAGAAGTTGAGAAAGGTGATAAGCCCGTTTCGGGATCTACCTGAGGATCATCAACATCATATCTCCTTTGGATTCGGTGTGAGGTACCAGTAACTCACTTTGAGTTCGGCTGATTCATGGAAGTGAGCTCCCTTCGATCGTAGCCAGGATATGAAATCGTTGGCTTTGGATAGGTCGGCCATGGTGTATCACTTTGTTCTTCAGTATTCGTCGCTTAAGGTTGATAGAATACCAAAAATAATCGTTGCTAACTTTCTCTCTCCTGGATGATATCGACTGGGATAGATTACCGATCAGCATGATGTGGATATCCCAGAGGGGTGTGTCACGTGGGTTTATCAACGGGGGTGACTTGATCCGATCGTCATTACATCTGCTCTGCATTCCGATAATCTGAGATGATATTTCGAAATCTCATCACTCATACTATTCATCTGCTATCTCAACTGACCATCAACACATCACAAGGACTGGCATAAAGTATAACACTAGGTATCGGTCGTAGAGAAGAAGCTGTAGATATACCGAGTCACCATGTCTATACCGGTTCAATCTACCAATAAAGTCTCGTTCACCGATTTCATCACTAAGAAATGTAAGGAGCAACCTTTTGTGCCGATAGGTCAGTATAGCTTGTCCACAAGTTTTAAAGTGGCCTAGCAAAGCTGATCAGCAGTGTTGATGTAGGATGTCTCGCTACTGTTGGTGCATTATTGGGAGCTACATATCACCTGAGAAAGGGGAATCGAAATAAGTTTAACCAATTCTTGCGATTACGTGTATAGTGAGTCGAGCTACATCTCATGAGTGATATTTCCCATCAACTGATTGAATAATGTTCCACTACAAATAGTGCTCAGGGAGCTACGGTGATAGCATTGATGATATATGGTGGAGTAGCATTCACGAATGATCAGCAACAAGCTAACTACATCAAGAATCGAATTGCTCTGGGTAAGTCTATCGCATTACCATGAAGAGCATACATAACTCATCCTGACGCTGATGATATTGTTTAATGATATAATTCATAGGTGAAATACCTGCCGATACATATTACCCGGGACGTCTCGACGTACCCAAACCACCCAAAAACGCATCTTCATCGCGATTCACCATACCTGACAATGCTCCTCCCAAAACCGAGACTGATTTCCCCACATCCCTACCCGAATCACTATCTACCGCTGTAGATGCCCCACCGTCCTTATCGAGAGAAGGCGAGAGTAGTACTGGACCCGGTGGAGCATACCCGTTGAGGAAGGAGGAAAGGATGAAAGTGTCTGATTTCGCTAGGAGGCTGAAGGAAGCTGAACAATTGCATAAGGAGGAAGAGGCTGCTAAGAGGGCTCGTAGTTGATTGAATATAGGGGGGAGAAGGGTAGAACATGTATTTTCATATCTCGATGATTTCGTTTTTCATGCATCTATGTCACTACTGCCAATTTGCATTCTGCGGTACCAAAGTGGAGGTCGTCCATTTTCGTGTTGAGCCCAAACAGACATCGAGTCTCGTTCTCCATTCCACATTCCACATCTCACTCATACGAAGTTTCTACCCTTACTTCTCCTCTTGCTCCTCAATCCAGGCTCGATAACCCTTGCGCTTCTGCAAGATGCATCGGGGAAATCCATATTTGAGCAAGAAACCTGATTTCGCCAGATTGGCTTCCCGCTTTCCCGACTTCGCTCAGTAGTGAGTTACGCTGCTCTCCTCTCTGTCTGACTTTTCTCCCTCCGTTAAATGCGTATACTAACTCGTATATCTATAGTGTCACAGTGTTCGAGGAGGGGTTTGCGTCTATAGACTTCCAGGACCCCTCTGCCTTACGCTCCTTGACTAAGTGCTTGTTGAAAGAGGATTGGGATTTGGATGTGGATTTACGGGAAGATAGGTTGTGTCCCACTGTAAGCTTAAGCGTCATCTTTTGCACAATCAGGCTTTAGCTGACATATCCAGTGATAGATCACCAACAGGTCAGCTTTGCACCCCATGAGATACGCGGATTGTGAGCTGATGAACGCATATCCAGGCTCGACTACCTCCTTTATGTGCTCGACCTGGAACCGTACCTACCCTCGTCATCTTCCTCAAAACCAATACGTGTACTGGATACGTGAGCTACATCTTGCTTTGGGAGCGATCATATCGGCTGATAAAGATATAGAGGTACAGGTGCAACAGCGATTTATCCCATACTACTTCATCGACTGAGACCCAATGCCAAAATAACAGCAACAGGTGAGCTACATTCATATGAGTGATTGGCAGCTCACAGTGCAATGGGGCGGTAGAACTCGACCAGGTATCGCATGAACACTCCCTCTCAGTGCTCACGCAGAACTCCATCCCAACATCATCCATCGACGTGTTACGTGCACCTTCCTCAGGTCCCATCTTATTCCCCATATTAGATGACGAAGTGCTAGAATGGGATTTGACGATATGTAATCCACCGTTCTTCGGATCAGAGGAAGAGATAAGGGAGGGCCAAGAAGGCAAAGAATTGGGTGCTCATGCGGTATGTACTAATGTACCAAATATACCCGTTCCGTGGCAAGGTGTTTGAGCTGATCAGTTCGGTAGGCACCCACAGCTGCCAATAACGAGCTGATCACACCAGGAGGAGAAGTAGCCTTTGTAGGTAAGATGATAGAAGAGAGTCTGAAGATTGGTGAGAGATGTCGGTAAGTCAGCTATTCTTTGAGACAGTGTGTCTAGCTGATATGCTTTCGTCAGGTGGTACACATCCCTGATAGGCAAATACGCTTCCTTGTCAGCCTTAGTGGAACTTCTCAGACAGAACAAGGTATGTGAGCTACATTCTGCTCATAGGAATGAGTGTTTGCTCATCTCCTCCTTCTCTTCCATACGATACAGATTGACAACTACCTTTTGAAAAGTATCAAACTGTCGAAAACTACCAGATGGATATTGGGTTGGTCCCATTCATCGATCCGTATACCAGATGTGAGCTATTCGCGCAGGGTTGAGACTTTGGCTCACCTCAACGACTTCACCCCATTGCAGAATATCGCTAGACCAGAAGAAGTCATTCCCAATACCTCCTTTACTCGACTAATCCCTCAGCCGAACACGTTTACACATAAACCTCAGCCGGCTATACCGATCGAAGAACTCAGGCAGAAGGTGCTAAATATATTACAGAGTATCTCGCTGCATTATGAGCCAATAGATGGAGACGAGGAAGGAAACGGAGTCATAATAGAACCCATAAATAATACATGGTCGAGAGCTGCTCGTAGAGCATTAGCACGCCAGGTTGGACAACCTGATGAACAAGGAGAGGACGACAAAGGTAACGAAAGTCAGAAGGAAGCTCAAAATCCAATGTTCAGAGTTAGAATCCAATTCATACCGCCCTTAACAGCTAAGGACTACTCATCGATCTCATTAGACTGGTTAGAAGGTAAAGATCGATCATTGGTAGAGAGTCTGTGGAAGTTCTTATTGAATAAAGCGGAATTAATAGGCAAGAAAGATCATGTCGACTCTGGCTACAGAGGGAGCTTGGGGGATGGTGTTGATACCTGGCACAGAGGGAGAGGGAGAGGGACCGGTAGAAGTAGGGGAAGGGGTGGAGGGGTAGGAAGGGACAGGAATGAGGAGGATAGTATGAATGAAGGGAGGAGATATGGTCAAAGGAAGAGACTGGCTTAAGACCATGTCGGGGACGGGATATCCGCCAGCTGAGTTGATCCATTCGACTCAGCTCTGTCACCTTTCTCCAGCATCCCCAGGGGATTCATGCCTTTCATGATACAGGTCTAACATCATAGCTGCAATGCGTGAAAATGATTTGTTGCACCCACGGGAAAGCCGATGATTCATTGTTAACAGAACCTTTGATCCCATGCATCAGTCTCTGACATCATGAGTGGCTGACTGAGCGCGTCGAGCATTTGCTGAAAGGATGGAAATTTCTATTGATGGAAGGATCGAAGTCGTGTGAAGTGCATGAAACGGTTCAAACTTCATTACACAAAGGTTCGTTCACCTGGGTGTGAACATGACTCCAAGGGATGACCGAGTCGCAGAAAGATATAAAAAGGCGAGCATTTCTCTCAACGATCTTGTGTAGCTGTCCACAAACCCATACATCACCAAAACAGTCACAAACTACTTCATCTCATCAACGGTAAGTCGAATCTTGATCGGTTTCCTTCAATCTAGGTAATGGTATTGGGGTTGATAACTAACATTTGTTGTCTTTCAGCATTCCCCAATAAAAAATTACAATCTCCATACCGACAAAAGTAATCATCATGTCAAACTCATCAACGAACGGGGACTATTATATGAGTGAAAGTCTACACCTTTTATAGTCCTCTTCTACATTTCTCCAATCGTATACCTTATGCAATAGATGTCAAGTCCAAACGCTGAACTACTTACCGGTCTATAGACTCAACCAGACACGGACTTTTCTTCCCATTACTACATTCCAGACGAGGAAAAGGCAGCTACGCAGTACTTGGAAGACCAACAATCTGGTAAAATCGATTGGGAAGAATTGCAGGCGGAATTGGCATTAGCTCAAATTCCAACTGATTTTACATTCGATCCCAGCTCTCAAGGTGTTAGTAATGGTTCCACTTCCACTTCTGGTTGAAGTGCCTCAGCATTAGCATTGGGCCGTATGTGGTATATACTGTCCGTGAAGATCAAGCTGAGAACTGAGGGGTGATTTGTGAAGATGAGGTTTGAGATCGAGTTAGTTTTCATATGGATCTGAGAAAAGTATGATAGTCAATGTATAGTCGAGGGACCCAGCACGGTACAGTACTATTTCGGTACGATATGAGAATGTACCAAGTGGGGGATGAGTCGCAATGGAAGACTTCTTCCGAACGAGACGTAAAGTCACACCATCGTCATTGTCGTCTTCTGTTGACCGTGTGATCGTTGTGCTATGTTCCTGAATTGGGGTCGATTTTCAAACATTACACTGGTTCAGGAAGTTTTCGCTGTAGGTCTTGAATAGGAATCTGATGGTCGTCAGGTCGAGTCTACAGTGATTCTGATGGCTTGGGGTTATCAGCAAGCTTCGACATCGTTTACGATGATTTCGAATCCTCCTTCTGTCTTCTCTTCTCCTCTCTCATACCTGAGATTGTATCTTTGTAAGATCACAAAACGAATCGATACACTCATTATTCACATCTTGGTGAGTGACGAAAATATACAAAACCTCATGCCCCTTCCTTGTTTGTTTTTTTCAACAAAACAATTAGCCAAGTATAATGTGATCGGAATCCTCCCTAGCTGACGGGATACTACAACAAACAGCCCATCAGATTTCCTACCTTCCTTCGTATTTTATCAAATTAGAAATTTCGAAATGAAACGATCCCCTTCACCTTCACCTTCCAACGAGCCTCATACTCCCACTCCCACCCCAGGACAAGACGTCAAAAGAGCAGATAAATCGCCTAAAATTCCCAAGAAGACTAAGGTCGAATTGACCTCCTCTGGATCTGCCTCACCTTCGAACACTCACTCGACACCTGATAAGAAAGAACAATTCCTCGAGAAGATCATTAGTATAGGATTGAAAGCTTGTAATGTCGATGAGATCTGCCAAGAGGTGAGCATAACATACATCTCACCACAGCTTTTTTTGTATGTGAAGCTCTGCGAGCTGACTTGATATCAACAAAAATCAGTTCGGTCTCACCAAGATCCAATTTCGAAATGCTACTCAAGCTGGAAAGAAAGGGAATCTGAGAGATAAAGCTTGTAAAGGAATTAGAGGTGAATAAGTCGTCAAGTAATCGATCTATTTGCATGAAACTCGAACTCGTTGATTAAGTTGTCTATAAACTATAAATATGAATATCTCACATATTACTGCACAGGAATATTAGGGATATGATCTAATTCTCCTTTTTCGATTCTTCGATGATGATTATCATCACACAGTGTATCTCGCTTTACTTACATACCAGCGGTGACCTTCTTCTCACCCTTGAATCGAGGATAGAACAGTTGATCCAACAGTAAATTCCCACCTTTAGCTGCCCTGACCATCGCTCCGGGGACTTGCCATGTTCCGACAACTGGGAAAGTAAGTGTACCGGAACCTTTTTCTGGACCAAGGGGGATCATCTGGTGAAAGAAGGAGATGAATTGTCAGCATTTCCTCCGTTTGATCCGCTACTCATATGAAGAGAACCCTTTTGGATATACATATGTAATTTCAGGAGGAAACCAAACTGACCATTGCTGCTAACGAGGGTCGAACGTATTTCTTGAGCGCTTTACCTTTGATCTCATTGATGATGCTGTAATAGAGTATCGCAGATCAGTGTATGGTACATGTTGGACCAATCCCAATGCCCACTCACTTGACAGAACATCCCTTGGCATCGTAATCCGCCCCCATATAAGTCTTCCAACCTGGTGTAGAGCAACAATCACCGATAGCATAGTAATTCTTGGTAAGTGATGATTCGGAATTTTCAGAGATCACCTATAAAACACCGCACGACATGATCGTTAGCATGCGCAAAAATTTGAATAGACACTGTACTAAAGAAGGTGAGAGTAAGAGCAACGTTGTGTTTCTTACTCACTCTGAGGTATTCATCTACTCCAACCATACCAGATATCAAAGCCTTCTCATCCGTCTGTTGTACCAACCCGACATTGGGTCTATTCCCAATGCTCACAAACACATAATCAGCTTCCAACACCTTTCCACTGGCAAGTTTCACTTTCTTCACTCCATCTTGTAGACCAAACGATCCTGACCAATCTTCTGGCGAGATCTGTTCAGCAGGTATATCGACTTTGTCATTGAGGATCAAATCGATATTGGAGTCTGCCAAGAGTTTCTCGAGAGTTATAGAGAGTTTAGGCAAAGTTGGTGGAGAAGAGTATGAGTGTGCTTTGCCTTCTGGATCCGGTGCAGAGGCTTGAGGATGTAAGACGTGAGAAGAGGAATGGACAATTGTTATGGATTTATCAGGGTAATTCGCTCGAATTTCCTATCACCCAAACATCGAAAGTATCAGCATTAGAAACTTGTAACAACTTGGAATAATCTGAGACTACCCCATGAAAGTTTACTTACACCTGCAATTTCCAATCCGACGGCACCGCCACCGATTATCACAATCTTGTTAGCTTGTTTGATCTCCCCCTGAGTCTTGATCAAGGTATCGTGGTATGCTTGTTTGGTAGAGCCGGCAGGGGGTCTCATCGGACTGGGTTGTTGAGCACCAGTGGACAAGATACATTTCTACGTCAAGTCAGAATGCACACCTCTTGTCAGCACAGGCAGGGCAGGTATACTCGGGAGTAGATTGTTACGAAGAGGTTTGTCAGCACAGGCAGGGCAGGTATACTCGGGAGTAGATTGTTACGAAGAGGTCAAAGCGTTCCACCCATCCCATTTCATCGGCCCCCGGAGGTATTTCCTAAAGTCTCAGTATTGGTAGGAACCTGACTCGTACTCACGAAGAATGGGATTTCGTTAGAACCTTCAAATACCTTTTCCAAAACTATCGAATTCTCCTTCAATTCAACCACTTTGTTGGGAACGACCAGTCGATGATTCGAGTTCTTGGGGAAGACAGTCTCTTGTGTTAATGGAACGGTGATTCTCTTCTCCCATCCTATGCAAGCAATCATTCGTCATCAGTACGAACATCTCAGAGATGACTTTGTGATGCTGTACTCACCTGGAACGACTGCAGCTCTCAACGAAGCGATAGGCCAGAAAGCGTAATCCAACGCATCGACCAATATGATTCGATGTGAAGAGGGGAGGTTCGGTGTGAGGTAGTTGGCAAGTTGTTGACCTGCCGAGGAGGCTAAGAAAATTTCATCAGTACATCTGACCAAGGGTGATAGGAGGATTGGATGTGGGGACGTACCACCAACAATAACGATGTTCTTCAATTTCGACATGTCTTGTTCTGCAGTTGATGATGACATCTTGATCAGTGTTCAGTCTTAAGAGGACGAAGAGAGTTTGAGATAAGATGCGAAAGTTATCAATGATAGAGAGTTAAATCTCAATCGGTCAAGTAAGTATATACATATCACATAGATAGATGAGATCGATCATGACCTAAGTGAGAATTACAATCAATGGTATTGAAACTCACACTTTGTAGTTCTCACGGGGAAGTATCAAAGGAAATGCCGTAAAGGGGTAGGTAGTATCTGACTTGAGTTATCAATCTCGATCGCTCAAATGTGTAAACAAAGCCACTACACACCGCACTGCATCCCAAAGCCAAGTATTTATAGTGATCATGTTCTGTGATGAAACTCGAAACACTTCGGTTTGGTCTATACACAAGACCACACATCTTGTGTTTTGTCATGGTGGACTGAGGTGTCGATCCCAATTCACCCCAACTTGGTGGCGTCCCTGATCAAGCATGGTAAACAGGTTGTAAACCGAGGATGTGACCGAACAAATGCATTCGTGGGAAACCAAGTGGGATCTGCGGTTGTGGTGGTTGTATTTTGCCGAAATGAGCTTAGATAGATGGAGATGGTGTGATTTTAGCCGATACGAGTCATGGTGATTGATACCATTGATACGAGTGACTAGTGTCGATTCGAGTCAGAGAAAACGGATACGATACGACGTACCATCGAATATCTGCCATAACCACTCAGTTAGTCAATCACCAGTGACCACCACCCCTCTTTTCATCCTCCATTCTCTTGTTCAACTCTGCTTCTATCTTATACCACCATGTCCTCCCTCCAATTCCATCTCCTCAACGCATTCGTCGTGGGGTCCAACCCTCATAGCGGGAATCAAGCTTCCGTCGTCCTATTCTCCGATCCTCAAGATAAGAGATCTACCGATGATGTATGGATGACGGCGGTAGCTAGAGATTTTGGATTTTCAGAAACTGCTTATCTCGTTCCGATCAATGAGGATGAAGGTGAATGGGGATTAAGATGGTTCACACCTGAAGTGGTCAGTCTCCTCTCATCTACTCTAGCTGATACCTGTATCGGTGGCAATTCGTACTGATATCAATTTGTTCATGACTGGTGTTCAGGAAGTAAACCTATGTGGACACGCGACATTAGCATCATCCAAAGTCCTTTTCTCCCTGTATCCTAATTTGTCCAAAATCAATTTCCAAACTAAATTCAGTGGTATACTTACTGCTGTCAAAGTGAATGAAGAAGAAATCCAGATCACTTTACCTGGGTTATCGTCAAAGACATTGTCGACATTCGGTAATTCCCCTACAAATTCAGAAGAAGTGGGATTATTAGAAAGTGCATTTGGATTGAGTAAAGGTGGGATATTGGGTTACGAGGAAAATGATTTCAGTGGGAATAGATGTCTGATCGTCCAATTGAACGAAGATGTGGATGTTCAAAGTGTAAAAGTGGATATTAAAGCTTTGGTGAGTTACTTATCTACTTCACACGATTTTGTGACAATTTCAACAACTATACTCGGTCTTGCTGATCAATTCGAAAATGCTCAGGTCGAGGTTACCGGATGTGCAGTTATAACCCAAGTGGATACATCTGAGTCACTCAGGACAGGTCAACTCCACATAAACTCCAGGGTATTTGGTCCTGCGTTAGGTATAGACGAGGATCCAGTGGTGAGTAAGATCCTTTTTTTCTGTTCACTCAACCACGTTGTATATGCAGTACAAAAATGTCTACTGACCGTTGAGTCACCTTGTCTGCGCGATCACCTACACAGACCGGCTCATTCCATGCCCATTTGACGGGGTATTACCTCCTCTCCTCATCTACCAAGTACATATCCGAACAGCTGCTCGACACCGTCACCTCCCCAAAGGAACTGACAGTCATAGGTCATCAGAGATCTTCAAGAGGCGGGTTGTTGAAATGTAAAGTGGATAAAAAAGATGAATCGAAGGTGAAAGTGGTTGGTAGTGCCTTTGAATTTGGTAGAGGTACATTGAACTTGTAGATATATAGTAATTTCAGGCAAGTACATATAAATGGGCGAAAAATTGAGAGTTGCGTTGCACATGGTGTTGCGATGATATAGTGTAAATCGTCAAGATCGTGCATAAATCTGATTATATGTACAATACAGACAAACCTCCGATAATCCGCAATACAAGACAATCATTCCATTATATCTTGTTACCTTCCCCTGGATGTCCGCCTCCCGCACCAAGTGTAGACGTAGGAGTATCATCTCTCAACCTCTCTTCCACATCACCATTATTCATCATCTTCCCTTCTCCAGGTACAGCTCCGGTTGGAGTAGGTGTAGTAGCTGACGAGGGTGTATTGGCGGTAGTGGTGTTAGGTTCAGTAGCTGCTTTACCAACGAACCAGGCTGGTACCCAACCTCTTTCACCTGTATCTGATTTGATCCTAAATTATTCATCAAGTCAATCAGCTGAGATTCATCAAATCGTTGTGAGACAGATGAAATGGATTAAAGCTCACGTATAACTCCTATATATCGCAGGGTATCTACAGTCAGCATCGAGTCCGAACGCAGATTTTACCCATTAAGGATGTGTTACTGACCAATGACAATACTTCTTATACACCCTAACTTTCTCCGCCTCCTTCAGTGATAACTCCGCATCTCCCTTCGCTTCATAATCCATCAAGACATTTCCTGCATAGCTCGACGAGATGATAGCAGAGGGGGGGAGAGGCGATAATCCGGGATATGCAGGGATCTCTCCTGAAGGTGTAGGGGATGCCAGTGAGATAGGTTGCGACAGCTCGAGGAGACAGCCTGGATTTATATAAGTATCCAAAGTTAGTCTTTTCTTCTTCTTCTTCTAAATACGCCAGAAGGTCCAGCAGAGCGCGAAGTGTCATAAGGAATCGCACTCACCAGCTGGTACCCATCCTTGAGTAGCATCATTCGATTGTCCCAACCCATCTGGATCTTTCTGTACAATATACCATCCTTTCGCTTTTGACAGAATCACATAGGTTGAGCCGCTGTATACATCCATCGTCATCAATCAACAAATCAAAATCAGCCAGTATGGCACTGAGATGAGACTGCGTCAGTATACAAGACATTAACTCACACAGCAACGTTGAATTCGTCTTGTCTATCGGCGATATACCTGATGTCAACAAACGAACATCACAACATTAATCCCATCGCTCAAACTCAATATCATATGAATAAACTGTGGACTTACGGGTAAATGGCGACTGCATAAGTGACGTTGACTATATTCCCATCTTCATCTACCATCGTACCTGGATTCTGACCAGGTTGGAGATTCATCAGTCCATTCGTGGCGGGATGTCTAGACGAGGTCGAGGCCGAGGCGGACGCATCGAACGAAGCATCTTTTAATCCTGGACTAGGAAGTTCGGGAAAGTTGCCATTCCCATTTGGCATATCTCCATCAATACCATTCCTACTCCCTCCCGAAGGTTGAAGGGAGGAAGTTTTGGTAGGTGATATAGAGGTATCTGAAGAAGGTTTTATTTTGGGTAACACATTGACATTGGTATTAGGTGGTAATCCCAGTTTTTGAGCCTGCTTCTGTTGAGCGACTGCTATAGGAGATCTTATATCTTTCTGTAACACACGAAAGGACGGATCAGCTGCTGAACTGTGAAAGCCCTCTGCGGGACAAGGTATACTACAAGATTGATCATATGATTATTGCAAGAACAATACTCACGATATGTCGAAGCATGAAAACCGGTCTGTGTCCGCTTTCCTTCAATTTCTGGAACAGCAATAGCGGTTTCTCATCGTAGCTCAAACACCGTTCTGCATTGTTGAATGGCTCATCAGCCGAGAGACTCTTCAATCAATTGTATGATGCCTATTGCTGGAGTACGAGAATTTTTACTCACCAGTATTGTCGAAACAGATGAACAACGCGTATAACTTCCAATCATCATTAATCTTGTATTTCTTCAAAGCCGCAGGAAGGACTTTCCAACAAGGATCTTCGAGCGTTACTCTGAATGATTTGGCGGCGCTTCTAGCTTCGGCATTGGCTTGCGATTTCACTTTATCCGACGGTGGGTTGGTGCCAGATCCAGAGGGGGCATTTCCAGTCGGACTAGGTCCAGAGATGGGTTGACTCGTATTCCTGGGTGCACTCAATGATTGTTGATGCTGCTGCTGTTGTGATTGCGACTGCGATATATTGGGTGGAGGTGAAGTTATCGAATTCGATGATACCGGACCAGAAGATAACAATCTGGTTAATGGTGGTGGTTGAATTGGATTAGGTCTAGAATGAGATTTTTCTTCTCCTTTCCCTTGATTATTAGCTAAAGGCGATTCGAACGGATACGATGACGTGACTGTAGTAGGTGTGAAGCTATCTTGGAAGGTGGGAGTGTCAGAGGTATGTGGGACCGGTTGACCGTTAGGGTTGGATGCGGTGGATGATGCGAGAGATGAGGGGAAGACCGTCGATGCGCGACGATTGGAACGACTTGGGCCCTAAGGCATGATTAGATCCCCATATCAGCTTATGAAGTCTGCCTGAGCGAATCAAGGTGAAGAGAGACAAGCGTGGGCATCGGATGGTATGTCGTGGAAGATACACTCACAGCCTCAACCTCTTCACCATCACTTCCCTTTTCCTTGAAATCCTTCCATCTCAAACTACCCGATCTATCAAGATTGGATTTCCCTTCCATACCAGGTATTCCACGTACTTCCCCATCTGCCGAGTGGGGTTTTGTAGGTACGGGTGTACCATTCTCCTCGAAGGCGGATAACATCCTCATCTGTTCTCTTTCCAAGTGTATCAGGCGTTCCTCTACATATGAACACGATTAGATAGGCTTCTATGATGCCTGTCGGATGTCAGGGGGTAGCTCACGTTGTTCATGTATCATATCTAATAACTTTTCTACATTACTCTGAGTAACTTTATCATTCTCTTCTGCATCTGTACACAATCAGGTGCGATAGTCAACAAGATCAGCATGTATAATTCTTCGATGAAATGGATAGTCATGAGTAGACAGGACCCACCTTGCGGTTTCCAATCATCTTCACCGAGTTCTATCCCCTGATCTTTCTTCAACTCCCAAACCGCTCTGAGGAGGTTCAACCTGTGTCCCAGACTGGTCATACCTAGATCTTGTAAGGCCGAATGATCCATCACTGAAAGTACATCTCCTGTTATACCATGTTCTGCGAGGGTGACCATCAATCTATCAGCATGGACATATCTTCACCATAAATAGATTGGTAGTCCATATAGTAAGGGGATAATGAAAACTTACCATAAATTACATCTTCATATTTACTCAATCCCAAATCAGATAAATACGACTGCACGGCAGCTTCGTCCCATTCCAACAACGATAAACCCGGACTGGCTGATATAGGCGACGTCACTGACATGTTGGGTCAGACCGAACTGCCAGGCTGGCCAGCTTGGAGAGTTGAAGGATGGAAGACGAGATGTTCGCGTTGCGCAGTCCGCACAGTGTTGAGCCGTATACGCTCGATCAGGATGTAGAGGTGAAGGTTCAAAGTTGGCTGAGGTGGGAAAGCTGGATGAGATAGATGACGCCGATGGGATCTTGCTTTGTTGGATGATCCTTTAGCGCCTCCTCTCTCTATAGGTCTGTGTCGATGTTGATTGAAGCAACCAAACACTTCAACAGTCAACTCTTCTTTCTTAGATCGACCTATCTTCACCTATGCGATTATCTAGGAGCTGTAGATTATATGATATACCCGTTCAATCTCCCTTCATCTGAAGTGCAGATACAGTACCAGTTTGTATCATCCACCACACGTATGACTCGCTACTCCAATTCCCAGGATGGTTGATTGGTACCTTATAGAAATCCAGAATATCGTTTCTACCGTTCCTGTTACCGTTTACCGTGATAATCGTCTTGCTGAATGGTCAATCGATCGTTAATTATATCTGTACCTTCTTCTTCTTCTTCTTCGGTGAGTATTCGATGTGAATGGCAGTGAAGTGGAATGAGCGATGAAACGGATCTGAAGCTGTAATAAGGGACTGTTTGAACAGGTTGAAATGTGAAACACAACATCAATGTATCCCATTTAAGTTACACGTCAGTTGAACGAAGAGTGGCGTAAAAGGTAATCTCATAATCCGGTGGCGTAGCCGTATACTTCATCTTCCTTTGTCATGAAGAGTTCATAGGAAATATATATATACACGAACAACGTCTTGCTGTACCGCTTCGACAAATTAGTATGTTAAAGATACATACATGCATTTCGTACAAAATAACAAGCTAGGCAGACCAGTCAAGATGATCGTCAATCTATTGCAATTTCCCAGCCTGATACAACCTCCTCATCTCATCACCCACTTCCAGTCTTCTTTTCCCTTCTAGATAGTGCATAGCCTCAGAGTATGTCGAAGGTATCACGGTCCTTCCAATGGGTTTATCATCTTCTTTGGCCATGGTGAAGAAGAAGGTATTCGTCTCTCTTCGAACCTGCGAAAAAAAGGTCAATACACTTAGATCTCATCCATGCCTTTCATGTCATTTAACTCACCCCTGTGTCAACCTCTTCTACTTCCGCTGTTACCATAATATGCACTTTGGCTTTTCCATCCGGTCCGTCCTGAGGTTTAGTCGTTTTCACCACTTTGGACGATAATCGCAACACCGCACCGATGGGCACGGGTAGACGGAAAGTGATCTGGTCCAGTGCTAAGAATCGCATGGGTGCTTGGGAGAACAAGGCCGCGTTGGTGAAACATAGTTCACTGGAGAGTTCAAAGTCAGCATCATTCCGTTAGATATACCACAACAAAGCGAAATCAGGTACAACTTACAAAGCCTGAAGAGGGTGATAACAAATTGAAATTAGCAATTTTTTTAGTGATCACCTCGACCGATATCAGCTTACCAGACGCATCAGGATACCTCCGAATACCTTTCCATGCAGATTTCTATCCTGAGGAAACATAAGCTGCACAGTTTGGATCTATTTCCGACGTACCAACATTAGCTTTTCCGTAGTTGAGTATCTCGATTGAGGTCGAAAGAGTTCTCACCTCGGTATCCTGCATGGGTACAACTTGCTCGCCATCGACTTCCTCTGTGGCTGAAACTTGCAACATCAATTTATGTAATTCTTCAGCTTCTTCCGATGACGGCTGCAAAGGTGATACAGTAAGCTCAGTATCTTCGAGCCCTTATGATGGGGTGTAATGTATGTTGCGTACTGGTACTTTGTCCAAAGCATTCATAGCACTTGTTTTCCTTCTCTTCTGATGCTCTAAAAATGATTATTGCCTTCAGCTTCATATATTCGAGTCTGAGATTCCCGAATAGGCTGAGGAGCATGAGGGTAGTACTCACCTTCCCCAATAGCCCATAAGACTTTTTCTTCCTCACTTTCCACTAATAATCTTGGTACTGGCCTCGCCTTGTTGGTCTTCGAATCTCTACAGACCATCGCAAACCTACCCAACATCAAGGTCTTGAATTGTCCAGATGGTTCTGACGGTCGATGCCCTTCCATTTTCACTACTACTTCCAATGACGATCGTCCTGTCCAAGTGACGAATCCTGAGAATTTCAAATCTCTAAATCCGTAATTTGTACATCCACATTCCTTTATGTGAGATCATTGTCGGACGTTGAACGTACCTGACATTCTCCCTATTCAGTCTACCAAACATATCTAACCTATCTGCACTAGCAGTGGCGAGGTACAGCCCAGCTCGAGAGGATGCTTCGTGGAACGCTTGAGATTCATCCGTTGACGCAGCAGATTTAGGTGTAGGTAGACAATGTCGATAGGCTACTGCTCCAGCTAACGAGTCAAGATCTATAATTACATGAACCAGACATCAATTAGCCTTTTATGATTTATTAGTGAAAAAGGACTGACTCACGCTCAAGTAGTTTACCCATCCCTACCATACAATGATAAGCATCCTGGCTACCAAACATCCAGACAGGTGATGTGTAATGGACTTACTGAATCCTCCAGAAGTATTGACATACCTCTCATACAGTTTCGCATCGGTCGCCAGCGGCAGATCGAAACTTGTGAAACTCTCGCTCATGTGTTTAGGTCGAAGGAGTTCTTCCTCAGTGAATGGCTCTGCAGACGAAGCATGATGGTCGACAGAGCATGTATCGCCCTGGGATGCCAGGTCGGGTGAGTGGGATGATAGCCATGGAGCGGGGAGGGCTCGCATGACTAGTGGAGAAAGGTGATGAATCGGCCCGGAAGATGATTCTAAAGGATGCAAAGACATGTCAGTGAGTTCATGCGTATGTATTGGGAATATCTGATTGTACTACTGCCATGCTAAGGATCCAATGGTTTAAGATAAAGGAAACGAATGACATACGAGCTATTGACGTGGTCAGTTTGTCGATTTCATTCAGCGTATAAAGCTGTTGACTCGGTGTGGGACTTGAAGTCTTGGATGAAGATGCTGAAGAATTGTACCGTATACCCATGAGACTCTGAGCAACTGTATGAGAACGACGTGGTCGTAGTATGCTGGCCTGTCCTGCTCGTAGAGATGTGCGAATGATTGAGGTGGACATGATGAGTCTTGGGCTGAGGAGGGAAGGTGGGCAATCCTGGTGGGATGATCAAAGAAGCTGTTGTGAGCAGTATGCACAAGGTAAGATCGCTGTGCGTCTGGGTGGGCAGCTAGTATATATATATATGTGTGTAAGGTGAGATAAGATAGTCCCCAAATACTTCGAATTGTCAACAATCCATGACGTTACGTTATTCCATCATCCGGCGGTCCGTGCCGCTGTGGGATGCATCCGTGCCTGCTGTCGATCGGCGGTGGTCGGGGTCGGATGGACAGGAGACGGAAGTGAAGTGATAACCCAGGTTGATAAGATCGTGTGTAGGCGGTATTCCGTCAATCAGAGGATCTCTGATGCAAGGACGCTCGAGAAGATCGGATGAAAGCATTTGAAAGGTGTGGTATCTCGGCTTTGCCGAGGGAGAGATATCAGTTCTTGCCACGTAGTAGTCGGAGATAAGTCTCTGTAGCTGACTGGCATGCTATGGTACTATGCATTACTCGTACCTGCTGTCAAGATACATATGTGATCAGAACTGCACAGTGTCTATCCATTGGTCTATGTGAAGCTGAAGATGATGTATCCCGATATCATAGTCATATCATAGATGCATTTGTGGCTGATCAAGATACCATTGTTTCCGAATTAGCCGATCTTCGTACTCCACAGCTTCCAGTAAGTTATCTTCACTTTCTAATGTTTAAACATAGATAAGACAGTATGGATTTACTGATACCGAACCTGTCAATCATTTCATTGACCTGCCAAACTCAACCTTCAGGAGAACAATCACACAAAGGTTATGGACAAGCTATACCTTTCGTCCTCACAGGTAGAGACAGATATCATTTCCAGCCCAATCAGCGAGATACCAAAGACGAGTTGATAACGATCTCGTTCTACTCATACTGCAATGAGAAACGGCATGCATCGATATCGATCCGAATAGCACCAAATAGAAACCTACGCAGGAGGGGATGGGAGAGGCTGAAGTTAAGTGAGGGAAATGGGTTTTCAGCATTTAGGCTTTATGTGAGTCGTTTGCCCATCCCCCTTCTGTCGCTCCCAGCTAATAGACATGATCATCACCTGACCTCCAGACGACTAAAGGTGATAGATCAACTAGAGATACAGTGATTATATATGAGAAACCCGATACAGCCAATTTCCTCTCTCGTATACCAGACGATACGCATCTTGGTGAGATCACTCTACCTGGAACACATGAGTCTTGTGCTCTATATGGGTGTGAGTGATGTATCCCATCCGAAATCATGCCCACATACAACGAGCTCAGTGTTGTTAACATACATCATAATCACGTCCAGATCCTATATCACAATGTCAACAACCAAGTACTCCTATCGAGCGACAGTTGCTAGACGGAGTAAGGTTTCTCGATGTGAGATTGAGAGTGGTAGGGGATGAGCTATTGAGTGAGTGCACATTCATCACGTACATTCTCTTTGCACTTTTATGGAATGTGACTTTCCATCATTCGTAGTGTATCACGGTCCTCGTCCACAACGATCTACTCTCTCTGCCCTGCTCATAGTCCTCCATGAATTCCTCCAAACCCACCCTACCGAAACTCTCATCCTATCCATCAAGGAGGAGACTCCACCATGGCATCCTCATTTCTCCCAAATTTTGTACAAAGCCTTCGAGCCATTTTTAGATGAGTGGGTCTTAGAGGAACGAATACCCACCTTGGGGGAAGTGAGGGGTAAAGGATTGTTATTAACTAGGTTTGATAGGGATAAAGATGGGAATGGTAGATGGGAGCAGGGGATGGGTATACATCCTTATACTTGGCCTGATTCACGGAAAGAAGGATTTGAATGGGATTGCCATGGAACGAAAGTAAGGACTCAGGATTGGTGAGCCGATCAAATATCGATCTTCTATATAATCATGATCAGACTCAGGCTAGGTTGCGCTTTTACTGATACGTTATTCCGTGTATAGGTATCGTGTACATACTTTTCTAGAGATACCGGAAAAGTTCGATGCAGTGTGTTTCCACATCCTCCAACCATGCTCACGATATAGCTAATATGACACACTTATCAATAGATAACGACCCATCTCACACCTACCCTCACCCTCCCACAATCCCCAACATTCACACTCTCTTTCCTGACCGCTTCGTACTTCCCTTTATCCCTCCCAACAATCATCGCAAAAGGATTTGGCTTCCCATCTTGGGGATTAGGAGTAGAAGGTATAAATTCGAGAATGTGCAGATGGATCTTAGAACGTATGTCAAATGGCGAGAGAATCAGGGCCTGTTTGCCTATTGATTTTTATAGACAGTGTGCGGGTGATGAGGGATTGGCAGAGTTGCTGGTCCAGATGAATCTGATGGGGGACAATCAGTAAAACTGGATAAAGGCATTTTCTCCGCAATCGTGTTGTATTCCATAAATTGTATACATGTTGTACTGTACACGGTGTATACATCTATCTATTCAATAAATGTATATCTACCATCGGAATGCTTCAGCTTGTATTGTATGTCGATTGTTCAGGCAAATTGATTACTAAGCAATCAACTTCTTCTCACCATCTTCCAACTTCACTCCACCCCTCGAGCTCCAGCTCCAACCCCAGTTTACCAATCCCACTACCCAACTCCACAACCATCCAAGCCCACTCCACCACCCATTCTCGTTTTTCCTTATCGCTTCTAGTGACCTAACCACAACTCCAAAATCACCCTTCTGCTTACCGAAATCACTCCTACACATGATTGACAACTCATATATCAAACCCGGATCCAATGGGACCCATCGCTCATCTCCTTCTGGTACGTGTTTGCCCCTATAAGTAGCTTGAAATTCATTCCATTTAAATTCCCTCTTCTCCTCCTTGTTGGCCTTTGCTTCTGCTTTTCCTACCGTAGTAGTAGGAAGGGAGAAAGTGACTTCATATGTGAGTTGAGCTTCTCTAGGTGGACCGGGTGTCTTAGGGTGTTTAGGTATATTAGCTGTGGGAGTAGTCTTCAGAACCAATGTATAGTCCCTAGGAGTTTTCTCGGTATAGTGCGTTTGTGGATCGGGTCGGTAAGTTATGGATAATCCGGTATATGAAAGGGAGGGGAGACGGAGTGGTGATGGTCCATAGCGGTAGGATTGAGAGGCGAAACCTGCTCCACCTAGAGTATCGATATCTATAGTATATTATGGGACAAAGGACAGTACGGTATGATGGATTTTAGCTTCCAAATATGTATTTGGCGGGGATGAAGAACAGAGTGGTATTGATAGATAGCTTATATCAATGTGGGATGTGAGTACACCACTTACCTAGATGACCCCAGAATCTTGCGCCTGCGTTACTTTTGCCTTTCTCCAGATCTCCATTAGAATAATCTGATAAGTCTAGATCGACCTGATCAAGATGGGAGGTACTGGCTCCTCCTCTGACTCTATCGTCGACAGCTCGCCAGTGATCGAAATGCCATGACGGAAAGATTGTTTGATTGGATGGCATGGTGAGGTCAGCTACTGGTGATCTGGCTTGTGGTGACTGATCAAGGTGTGTGGTGAGGATATGTACATATGAACATCAATTTGATAGAAGGGTAGAAGAAGATGTTGGGATGAAAGATGGTAGGGTAGTAACTTTGCTCACGAAAACGTCATCGATCGTCAATCGCGGTCCAACTGTGGCGTGGCCTTTTCCCGGATATCGTTGAGATTCACGAGTACGATCTGCTTTTACAACCTGTACTATTCATGATGATTCTCGGAAGATACGCAGAGTATAGCTTGCAAAGAGCATTGCAACACCAGGTCATTCATGTCATTTACTTTGGGTGAGCCAACACAACACGTTCATGCGACAGGTCATTGTATTCCACGCCTCGATTTACCTCACACCTAAAACATCCTTTCAGCGCTTTCATCTCGTTTCATCAACGGATCATTGCCCGAGTCACATCCAGCTCAAACGTCTTGGTGAGCTATACATGTCTTGTGTGAGGGTCTACATGTTAGTCCGATCATCTTTAATCTCTCGACCTCATTCAGCCTATCCGAACTTCACCAGTAATTAATCATGTCACTCAATTCAGAATCCCGACTAAATATAAGCGAAGCATTCCAAGCCAAAGTAGACGAATGGGTTTTAAGCAATTGTACCCGGACCGACGACGTAAGTACCTATGCCATACCCTCCAATGATCTTGAGCGCATAAAATCGACCCTGACCATGATTGTGTGACTTGGTTACAGGGCTCGATCCTGGTTAATGAGAATAAGCGGAAGATCATCAAGCATCCCGAGACAGGGAATTGGATTCATTGCGCTCGAAGGGCTGGGAAGAAGTCGCATCCATCTAACACCTCGTTGGTGAGTTATGTACTATGCTTTATCCATGATCGAAAGCAGTACTTTAGACTGTTTTGGAGTGGTGTGTAGCTAAAGTGACGATGATGCCACTGCGACCTTTTTAGGATATACCGCTTCGTAACATCTTTCGTCGTGCCGGCGATACTTCTCAGAATACCTCTATGAGCAGTCCAAGACTATCGGCTTGGGGGTTCAATTCTGAACGACCTACATCATCAATCCGACAACGATACTTTGCCACTCCTACTCTTTCGACCGATTCACCGAGTAAATATCAAAGTACTGCAAGTACTGCTTCGAAACATATTCCCAATAGCCCTGTCCTATCTCTCGTGTTGGATCAAGACCAAGAAAAAGTCAGGCTCAGAATTCCGGAAGAAGTTGGAGAGGAATCGTCAGCGTACATCGTGGAGAATGACGATGACATTTCCAGAGAAGAAGATATCCACCCAAGCGACGTAAAGCCAACGACTGCTGGGTCAACATGTTCGAAATGGTACGAAACCAGTGAAAGCTACATATCATCCTTCTTCCCATCGTTGACCAGCTCAGCCACGGAGGAGAAATCTTATGTATCTTCAGCTATAGAAGGTGGTGGATCCTTATATGCTACTGGAACTTCATTAGCCTCTCAAGCTTCAGCGGCTGTGCGATCCGGAAGAAATAGATTGGCGAATGGGCTGAAAAGTTTTGCTAGATCTCTACACCCCCCCGACAGTGATAGGTAGATAATACAATAAGATGAATGTTGCGCTCATGCATATTATGTATGCCACAATTTGGATGTGTTGGTATCATTGACTCTTCATGAGATTGAAATTGTCGCAGAAGTGGTTGTCGAGTTACGAAGCGCTAGGTTACCAAGGTAGCGATTTCGGGGAGTCATCACTCGTCGTCTTGTTCTTCAGCACGACGATGCGGTCGTCCTGGCATGATATGATCTCTAAGCTACTTATTAGTCAGTATCTTGGTTCGATAGAACATGCAGGCTAGGCAAGCTCCTTGAGCTATGGACTGTCATGCTTACAAGCCACTCGAGAAAAGATATAAATTCTTCCCTGCTATTGCAACTTCACTCGTTCTAGTTCTACCCGTATGAACCAGAACAAGTCCATTCTCATCGTCTCTTTCATTCTTACATAGAACAAACAGAAGCAAACGAGCTCAACACGCTATGAAATTCTTCATTACCTCTTTGATTTTTACCCTCTCCCTCTTGGTGCCATCCATAACAGCCCTTGAACCAGGAGATGTCCCAGTGAATGTCGCTGTCCGTATGGTAAAGTGAGTGATTCACTTTATCATGAACACGATTTATGATGCGGATGTCTGACTAAGTTTTGGTTGTAGTGGTGAATTACGCCATTTCTACGAGAAAGATGAGACCGAATATTACAGGTGAGTCATGTTGTACCTACATTCCGATCCCTTAGAGAATGAGAAAGAGAACGGAGCGAAAAGCTTAATTTGGAATGTACAGAAAACGAGATGAAGTCGCAGATGCTGAACTCGCCAAACGACAAGATCCAGAAAGTGATTTATACCCCGTTTCCAATGATGGTTCAGGAGTGAAAGCTTTGTGAGTTTATTTCATGGGAAAATTCCTTGTGAGCCTCGCTGATTGTGAAAATCGTATCTGTTGTAAAATCGTATCTGTTGTAGCTCTGGCGCCGGCGCCGCATGAGCTAGCTTTGAGAGGATTCATAATCTTAGTCAATTCAGTATACTTATCACAAGTTATGTATGTGTTTATGGATGCAAAGATTGATGGCATCTGCTCAACAACTCGAAGCCGCACGGACCCCTGTAACATCAGGCCTTTACCCCTTTTGGTAATTAACTTGATCCCGGCGGTCTACCCCGCCTTTCCCAGATTATCATCTTGTGAAGATTGAAAGAGGGATCAATCATTACCTCTCGGGTCCTCATTCCTCATAGCAAATTGAATAATCACCATCTTGATTTGACTGACTGACTGGAGCAGCACCGAGAGTGCAAGCGAAAGTGAGAAGAATTTGGATGACTCAGTTACACCTGTCTAGCTGGGAAAACCAAGTCGGATGGAGCTCGTCCCATCGTCCCATCTCACTACTATACTCTTCTATACCAGCCTAAATTCGGATTAATCCGAATCACATCATTACCATCAATCCAGATATACAATACCTTCTTCATGCCTTGATCATCTCATCTCTTCTCCGCTCATCGTTCAAGATCAACACCCGACAAGCCCACTGGACGGATCACATCTTCTTCCTTTCATCTGAACCTACAACATCCACATCTGCGTCCACATTTCAATATCATCCGTTTCATTCTTCTACTTCTTCCTCTTGCATATTCGATTCGATAATACCGATCAAGAGCCTTCGTCGCTGGAGACAAGGTCTGGTGAAAGGAGAAGAGAGAGGAAAGACGATTAGGCACGATGCAGCAATATATCTCAGCCAGTACCACTCCAATCGGCAGCCCTCATTACGCTCATAACGACCCATGGGCTCATGCTCTGATATGCTGCGACCAAGACCATGGTGCATCCAGCTCGAATCCGATGAATACTCAATTGCCACCACCACAGCAACACCACGGTCAAACCCTGTATCAGACACCTCCGAACCATCATCCTTTAGCCCCACCCCCTCAAGCTAGACGGTGTATCGAATGTTCGGCTGAATGTCCTCTTGAGGCATACTGTTGCGGAGGTGATTACTGCTGTGATGGTTCACACTCACACGGCTGCAACCAATCAGAAGAGAGTATCTGTGGAGATCCAACGTGTGAAGAAACGATGAAAGAGCCATGCCATGAAGAACATCCTTTTCACCCTCAGGGTCAGTGCGGTGATACTCTTAGTCATCATCTCGATCCCGACCACATTCATACCAACAATCAACAAGATAACATCGGGGATATGAAGAGTCTAGAAGAGTGGGCAGATACGAAAGAAGGCTGTCACGCCATACAGCAACTGGTAAGTATCTCTATGCCTCTACTTGTTCCTTTCTCTTCTTCATAGATCCTTTGGCTAACATAACGAGTTATCACAGTTGGAGTGCTGTAATCAACCTGATTGTAACATACCAGTCTGTCCGACAGACAAAAAAGCGGTTCATCCAGCCCCGCCTGATCCTCTCGCCGCGATATTCGGCTCGATGGTCGCTCAACCGATCGAACCTTCCAATACGAACGATTCTGGGCCTTCTTCCGAAATGGAAGGCATTACTCACACATGTCATTGGGGAAATTGCCACCTCATCTTCAAGTCGATGCCTGATCTCCTGGCTCACGTCGCTGCAGATCATCTGAGCGCATGGGGCTCTGGGACTGGTGCTAAATCAATTGATCCTGCACCTCCGACTGCGCCGCCACCCCAGATGACCAATGTCATCGGCGCAACCCCGAACTTCATGTCTACTTCGACTTCGACTCCGCCAATGCAACTAGCTAACACAAGCAACACGGGTCTCAACTCGGCTTTCACCACGCCTCAGGCGACTGAGACCGATCAACTCCTGTCGTGTCTGTGGGACGATTGTTTTCCAGTGGCTGATATGCCTTCCTCTTCTGTATCTGGAACCTTTCCCCAGGACGCAACCCAAATTCAAACTCAGCAGATCCCGCACACTCATGTACATCAGGCTCATAGTCATTCACACGAGCATGCTCACCCCACAGGTGAGCCCTTCAGTCCAGGTACGATGCTTCGACATGTCCTTGAAGAGCATCTTGGTGTACCTGGGTCGATCATCGGTTGGCCAAACGACAACAACAATGGTCAAAATGGCAATCAGACGAATCTGGATAAAAACCATCACCACCACCATGTTGATCCCCATCATCTGGCACATCATCATGCTGCGATGCACCATCATCACTCTCACTCTCACAACCACAGTCATAGCCACAGTCACCCATTCCCTACGCCACCTTCAACCGTAAATACGCAACTGTCGACTTCTCCCGCTTCTATTCCTTCTTCGACCTCGAAAGTCAATTCTGGTATAGGTACGAACGCAAGTGGCAACCCCCTGATCTGCTTATGGCCTGGCTGTCCTGTTGATCACGTTTTCAGCGACTCGGCAAGTTTGATGGATCACCTATCCGAAGTTCATATCCCCAAAGGTAAAGATTCGTATGTCTGTCATTGGGATAACTGCGGTGATGGTCAAGGAAGAGTGTTCAAGTCCAGACAAAAAGTCTTGAGACACTTGCAGTCGCATACTGGTCATAAACCTTTTGTATGTGGGGTATGCGATCAGGCCTTCTCGGAGGCTGCGCCATTGTCGGCTCATATGAGGCGACATGCTCAACAGAGTGAGTGGATGTATTTCTTGAAAAAATATTCCAGAAGCGATGGGATGAACGATACATGATGACTAATATAACGTTTTGCATTGCAGAACCATTCAAGTGCGAGTATCCAGGGTGCGGTAAAACTTTCGCCGTCTCTTCTTCGTTGACTATTCATATGGTGTGTTGTTCAAGTTACTGCTTGTGACACTTTCTGGTACAGTACTGACTTGATGTGATGTATAGCGAACGCATAATGGAGAAAAGCCATACATTTGTCCTCATTGTGGTCGAGGTTTTGTCGAAGCTTCGAATCTTACCAAACACGTAAGTGATGGCTATATACCATAATTCGAATATAGGATTGGACCAGCCACTGATTTGTAAACCATTGATCTTTCTCATGATCTAGATTCGTACTCGTAAGTCATCCTAAATGTCCAAAACGAAGGTGGAGAAGTAGCATTACTGATTATCTGTCTTGCCACTGCCTTCAGATACCGGTGAAAGACCGTTTGCATGTGCTCATCCGAATTGCGGCAAAAAATTCTCACGACCTGATCAACTGAAAAGACACATGCTGGTACATGATAAGGATAAGACGAATGGTAATCAGCCAGGACAAGGTCATGCGAGACGAAGATCTTCCGTACAGACTTCGTTGTCTGATGATTCTGGTTCATCTCATGTTGTGAATGGTCAAAATGCCATTATGAGCAGAGCGTAGGAGAGCTTGGTATGATTTAAGATCACGTGGGTATGATGACAATGCGCAGAGGAGCGATGAAGGTGATATACAAAGTAGGAATTTCGGATCCAAATTTGTTGATGATCACATACACAATGAAAAAGTATCAATGACTAAGATAGATAGATGATATGTACTGTATCATACAGGCAATAAACCAAACTTGAAAGATGGCCGTGTGCAAATACCAGTTGATTCTTACAGCTCAAATTACGCAAGTACACGCAACAGATTGGGAAATAGGGCTTCTGGCACAAGGAATAGAGTAGGTTAAAATTGGTACAATACCTCAGCTGGACAAATCGGTCAGTCTGAATACCAGCATTTGGTTTTCTATAGCGGCACGATATAGGAGTGTAGGCATACCGTACAATTTTGTACCGTTGCAACGAATACTCGATACGTCGTATCGTGTCATAGTTACATAATTTACACACGTTTTCAAATGTGTAAATCTATAATCCTTCCTACAAATCAGCAGCCATCCTCGCCTCTCTAATCCTCAAAACCCTCAAAAGTTCCTCCGCTCTATCTCTCTGAGGAGCATTGGAGCTAGATACTTTTTCCAAATACTGAGAAGCCAATGCTAAATCACCCTTTTCTTGCTTTGTTAAGTCTTCTGCTACCATCCTTTCATCATCTACATCTGGATCTAAGAGTAAATCTCTCATTTCGTATTCTGCCACACTGAGGTAACTCTGAGATAAATCGACGACACCCAATCCTGATTTTTCACCTAAAGCGAGGATCTTTCGATGATATCCCACAGATTGGGTGATTTGACCTAGTGTAGAATGAAGAGATGCCAGTTTGAGTAAGATGGTGGGAGTTTGTATACGGTCGGCTCCTAGTAAAGCTCTGGTATGGGCCAGGATCGCATCGGGAAGTCTGTGACGCATTAGAGGACCCAGTAGCAATTGACTTGACTATCTACCGCTTTGGAGTGGCTAGTCTTACTTACCTCTTCAAATTTTCGTATACTGTAGCTAAAGCCGTCCACATTCTACAATCGTATGGTCTAAAGGATGATCATAGTCAGTATCATCTGAGCTATGATCGTAAGTGCGTTTATGACTCATCATATACACACCTTAATGAAGTAGCCTGATTGTAATATTCTATAGCGTACATTGGCATATCAAGCAGTTCGTACGCCTGACCCAACCCATACCATGCTCTGTAATCTTTGGCATTTACGTCTATAGCAGCTCGTATGATCAGCGACTTACCAAAATAAAATGATAGCCATAACCATGAAGTGAATAACTCACCTATAGCCTTTCGATAAGCCTCAATCGCAGCATGGGAATTCTTCAATTCTACAAATTCATGTCCCATCAATGTCCATGCAGGTAGATATTCTCTATTGAGCATGAGCGATCTTTTGAAATACGTTATCGCTTTGGTATGATCCGCTCTTGATGAATAGTAGTTACCTAATATCATGAGATTAGTTACTTCCCGCAAGGCCGTTTTAGAAGCTAATGATGGAGTGACTTACCGATCAAACAACAAACTTCGGCTCTATTCCTATCTATCTCAGCATATTCATGAGCCAATTTACCGAGTTTGGCCTGCTTGTTCATGACGTATAGCATGTTCGAGTAAATATCAACTTCTTCCATCCTGAATGGATCGGCTTTCTGTACAGAATCGAACTCTTTCTCGGCA
This sequence comes from Kwoniella mangroviensis CBS 8507, assembly GCF_000507465.2. Taxonomy (NCBI): domain Eukaryota; kingdom Fungi; phylum Basidiomycota; class Tremellomycetes; order Tremellales; family Cryptococcaceae; genus Kwoniella; species Kwoniella mangrovensis. The sequence continues at coordinate 3,187,197 of NW_027062534.1, read as the reverse complement.
GTCTCGAAATCTGCTCATCAATTCAAACATCAGTTAGAGCTAGTCCCCGAATAGAGGGGAAAGGAAGAAGGGAACTGACCTCTCATATGGTAATATACCATTGCTCTTTGAGCTTTCAGATGCACACTCCCTGGAAAGATCTCGAGGAGCTCCTTGATCATACTCATTACTAGTTCGGTTGCGGTATGTAGGTCAAGCATGCAGCTTATAGCGAAGAACGTCAACATTGTTGATGAAGGTAATTCCTCTTTCATCGATATGAACTATCCAAGAGAGATCATATTAGCCACACCTATATCATTTCCAACGAGAAGAGAGCGACGATCCATGATACAAAGAGGGCAGATGTAATATGTGATCCTCCAGAAAACTCACCATGTCAGCCGAGTAGACCAACTGAGCCATCTGACTCCAAGCACTCCAATTATACGGTTTCATCCTCACACTGTCCATCAGACATTTCACCGCTGGCGGTCTCCTATCCAATCTCATATAAGATAATCCCCTGAGGTATAGTAGATACGGATCTTTCTCATCTTTTAATTCTGTCAACAGAGGCGATAAAGCTGGATACAAGGCGAGACGCTCTTCTTTGGTATCGAGGAAATGAGGTAAGGATTCTTGAGCTTTCCTATCTGCCGACTGAAATCAACAGATATGTCATCAGCTTATCATATTCCTGGTTGAGGGATGCAAGCTCACCAGATACATCGAATAATACTTTAGGAACTTGCTCCTACTGCCTTTTGCATCCTTCAACACCCAAGCTACTCTATCATATTCCTTTAAATCGAAGTACCCTCTGGCCAACTGAAATTCATCTTCTTCCAGTATATCCTCCTCCTCTTCAGCCTCTATGCCATGTAAGGTCCTGCCTCTCGACGGCCCAGCTTCGGCGTTGAATGACCCAGGACCAGGGGAAGGTAAGAAATCGCCTATAGAAGGTCGAGGACGATTAGGAGGTGAGTTAGGGAAAAGGGTGTGGGGTTGAGGTGGAGGGGAGAATGGGAGATGAGGAGCTTGACGATATTCTTTTGGAAGAGACGCCAAGAGTTCTGATGACCTAAAAATTGCAAGGAAAATGTCAGCTCATATGATTGACATGCTTTGAGAAGGTGTCCAAGTTATACTGGCCATTTGGCAGATACCATCAAACCTCTATCTCTCAATTCTCGAATCGACCTTCGGAGGTCGTAGGCCATCTGTATCTTGGCGTCGTGCGACATCGTTGAGCCTGGCATGTTTATCCAAATGAGTTCTGTCGGTGTCCCACTGCGATGTGCGATGACGACGGACAATGTTTCGACGATTTCAAGTTGGAATCCCAAAACACGAGAACACGAGACTGATTTCATTCAACAGACTGTGAACATGACAACCACAACAGAGAGTAATGCGGGGCAACCGCCACTCTCTCGGGGAATCCGGAGATATCCGTCAGTAGCGCACGCCCAGCTGCTGTTGTCATCATGACAGTCTGGTAACTAAACATACAGATGACAATCACGATTCATCAAGCAGCATCATTAGTCATCTTCATACAGCTCCCTCCTCTCATCGTCACTTGTCTTATCCTTCCAATCGAACCCTCGCACTACAGGTGAAGTACTGGAGATCCTACCATCTCTCTGAATAACCTGTAAACTCTTTTTCCCCCCATATTACAAAACCGTTCAGAAGTCTTTCTTACACTGTTATTTCTCCCCCATTTCTGTTTCATCATGGCTTCATCAGGTATCAAGCGGCCTCATGACGATGAATTGACTTCGAGCAGGCGACATGATCGAGAACGAGAACGAGGTCGGGATCGACACGATGAAGATCGACGTTCGAAACCCCGTGATTGGAGAGATGCCTTCTTAGATGAAGATGAACCTAAACGAAGGAGAAGTAGATCTCGCGAAAGAGATAGGGATTATAGGAGAAGGGATGAACATAGGGACAGGAGATATAGTAGGGATTACGATGATAGGCGAAGAGGAGGAGGATTAGATTATAGAGAGAAGGAGAGGGATCATCGTGAACGTGAGCCCTCAAAGGGAGAATATCATAAACGACATAATCATAGTGACCGAAATGATCATGCTACTAGTCGAAATGATAAAACCCAATTAGCGAAAGATGATGAAAAGGAGGAAGGCGAGTGCGTTTCATTCTTTACATGTAGCTCCCAACATCTACAAATTCTGGATACTGATGTTACCTCTTTGCGATTGAATAGACTCGAACCTTCACCTCCCAGACCATCTGTTCCTCTTCCTGTAGCTGCGTCACCCTCACATTCATCAGTCACTCTCAGTCCATCTCGACCGACCAGTCGACCACCGCCAGCAGGTCCAAAGGCGAGCTTCCAATCGCTCGCCATGCCCTCTCAACCCCGTGGTTCAACTCCCTCTCGGCCACCTCCACCTGCCAATCGATTTTTTGAATCCGAATTATCCGCTTCCCAAGCTCCAAAGGTAGAAGATGCTAAGCCTGAGGAGGAGGAAGAGCCAATCAGTGTGCTAGAAGAGGAAGTGGACACTGAAAAGCTCCTGGAGGAAAGAAGAAGGAAAAGAGAGGAAATCATGGCCAAATTCCGGGCTAATGGTGGAAAGCCCACGACCGTCACTACCCCCAAGATGGTTCAAGGAGATTTACCTGGTCCTGGGACCGGTGCGGAGAGTGTCACTAGTGCAGGTACAAGAACGGGATATCAGACTGGATATTCGGTCACTGGTGCTACACCCCTACTCAAGCAATTAGGTGCACACTCAGTAACCGATACATTACCTGGCACTTCTGCACCTACACCTATCGGCAATTCACCAGCTCTGGTTTCTACGCCAATGGGCAACGATTTCGATCTAACGAAAAGGGCCGATTCGGACGGCGAAGCTGAACTTCCGGCTGATACTCGTTCTCAAGGTGTTGGAGCGGATATGATGATCTCAGCAGCAGATTACGATCCTACTCAAGATACGATGGCTGATCAGGAGAAGAGAAAGAAAGATATGGAAGCTATGCAAGTGAAACCATCTGATATCGCATCAGGTGTAGGAGAACCTATAGCTGTAGTTCCAAGTCCACAAGCGGACGAAGAAGAGTGGGAAGAAGTTGAAATTGAAGAGGAGGATGAAGATGATGATGAATTTGATATGTTTGCTGAGTTTGGTGATGAACCGAAAGAGAAAAAGAAGAGGAAAGTTACCATACGTCGACCTAAGAATGGTGGTAAAGCCAATGGAAATAAGGTGGAATACGTCAAGACGAAACCTGCTAGTACGATTGCAGCTGAGGTGGTAGATAATGTTGATGATACAGAGGGATACTATAGAATCACACCAGGTGAAATTTTAGATGATGGTCGATACCAAGTCACGATCAGCTTAGGTAAAGGGATGTTCTCAGGAGTGGTGAAAGCGAAAGTCCTGAAAGCGGTCAATCAGGAAAGAAGGCAGGATGTGGTGGGTAAAGAAGTTGCTATCAAGGTGATCAGAAGTCAGGAGAGCATGTGAGTAAGACCTTTTTTTTCCATATCACCCTTCCTAAGTGTGAGGTCGGCGACTGACTTCCTTCGTCTCGCCTCAGGTACGTGGCAGGAAGAAAGGAAGCTCAGATCATCAAAAAGCTGAATGATGCTGATCCGGAGGATAAGAAACATATCGTCAGGATGGAGAGGACTTTCGAACACAAAGGTCACCTGTGTATCGTGACTGAATCTATGAGGTGAGCTAGGAATAGCAAACCGAGATGGTTTCGCAGCTGACATTCTCCACCAGTATGAACTTACGAGACGTCATCAAGCGATTCGGTAAAGATGTCGGACTGAATATGCGAGCTGTTCGGGCATATGCCCATCAGCTTTTCTTAGCACTGAGCATGTTGAGAAAATGTGGTATAGTGCATGCGGATATCAAGCCCGACAATGTATTAGTAGGTTGTTCCATTAAACTTTCATCGATCAATCGGCTGACGATTGAAATCATTACAGGTATCTGAAAACAAAGCTACGCTCAAAGTCTGTGACCTTGGTTCAGCAGCCGAGATTTCGGAAGGTGAAATCACACCATACCTCGTATCGAGATTCTATCGTGCACCAGAAATCAGTGAGCTGTTTTCTCACGTAGTGTTGTGGATCCAGCTGACCCTTTTGTCTGTTAGTTCTCGGTCTACCGTACGATACATCCATAGATATGTGGTCGATCGGATGTACACTATACGAGTTATACACTGGCAAGATCCTTTTCCCTGGTCGATCAAACAATCACATGCTATTGCTTCAAATGGAGTTGAAAGGGAAATTGAATCATCGAATGATCAAGAAAGCCAATTTTGGGAATTTACATTTTGATGAATCGTTAAATTTCATTTCTATCGAGAAAGATAAGATCACTGGTCAGGTGAGCTACTCATTCTCTAAATACGTGACTTCAGAGAAGTAGAGGCTGATTAAGAGTTTTCCTTTTGTCCAGGATGTCGCAAAGACATTGGTCATTTCCAAAGCTACCAAAGACCTGCGAGCTAGATTGTTACCTCCGTCTTCTGTCCAACTGAAAATGAAAGATGAAGAATTGAAACAGATACAGAATTTCGTGGATCTACTGGATAAATGTCTTCAGCTTGATCCGTCCAGACGGATTGCACCTCGAGATGCGCTCGTACATCCTTTCTTGACTGGTGCATAGATGGTTGTTGTAGTCCATGTTATATATGTATATGTAGATTAATCCCGCCTGTCACATAGCTTGCGATGCATACACGTAAGTTACATGTGGTGCTTGCTGTTATGGTTGATGAAAGTGCCACAAGAGGTCGGTCAAGGGATAACACCGATTTTCTCCGAATCCGCTTGATGGTCCTCCCTTGGTTCACTCGCACCTCATTATTATTGACGTATCTTAACATTGGTTTGGTTTATAGTACTTCAATCCAACTTCATCTCTCTGTAAGTTGACTTGACCAGCACACCACGACCAAGAGACTCACGTCTAGCTATCACCAGTAGACTTCAACGGATCCAGCAACAAAAAGATCAGTAAAGATGTTCGGACTTAGAGCGTGGCCTACACCCGTATGTGTCATTGTCATTCGGCCGATTGGGTTTGATTATTGGTTTGGTGATTATGGATCATGGATACTGGATGGGAACACTGGGTGTGAGCAAAAAGGATGAGAGACCGGAGGTGATGAGATGAGTATGAAAGCGGAGATAGAGTATGGCCCGCGATGGATTTGGAGGACGGGATGATTGCCGGGAATGAGAAAGAGACGTTGGGGCGTAGATAGAGGACACTTGTCGTTGGTGGGACAGTCGTGGGGGAGAGTGCGAATAGGCTTGACTTGAATCCATAAAAGAGAATATATAGATGTCAAGGAAAATATCACCTGGACTGACACGTTCAATTCCTTGTCCATAGATCGTTAAACCCCTTTGGCCATTCATGATCTCAGGTGTGGTCACCATCGCTGGTGTTTGGAAGTTACAAGATATCGGTGTTTCATGTGAGTATCACCAGCGTACCATCGCACCACCTTTTCTGAGCAATATACAGTTGGAAGAAACGCTCATGAGAATTATCTTTTTTATAGCTCCCGATGCTCTTAAGGACCCCAAGAACCCATTCGGTACGTATATTTTCCTCTGCAAAGACCCAAACTCTCTAGGAATCGTCTAGGTAGTTCGATGTCAGACATAGCTGACATGCGATGTATTCTACCATCATAGCCGCCTCAAAAGCTAAAGCCGCTGCTCATTAGATTGTCTTAATGGGATTTTAGGATAGATGAGAATGCAGTGAATTGATGAAAACTTTCTCCACCACAGTCTCGGTTGATATCACTAACAATGAGCTACTTGGAGTGAAGTGCTCTGTGTCACCAACTGATTACATGTCCGCTAATTACGCAAATACCAGTTGAGTTTCCCACCATACTCCATATACTCGTCCTGGCATCCACCTTATAGGAGCGAACGTTCCTCAGCAAATCATCTCATCAAACCTTCTCAGAGATTCCCTCTTCGTACCACTCTAGGTCTTACCATACTCTGCTCAACGATCGGAGGGTTATAACTTAGAATTCCATCAATATTGGTTGAAGTCGGGGCTGCACCCTCAAAGTGGAGGATCGCCCTCTTGGCCGTGCTGTCTTCTTCGGGCTCCTTCTGCGAATCTAATATTGAAGTAATATCGGTATATAACAGGTCGAATTCGCTCGCCATGATCGTCGGATTCTCCGTGTTCTTTGTGGAAGAGTAATTGGTCAGTTTCCAGTCCAACGTCACTTCCGTAAATGATCTCCCACCATTGGTAGGGGCTGGTACGAATCTGGTTGATCGATTGATCAATTCCCACTCTTGTTGGCCGGACTGTGTCAATGAACTGCAGAATCTTTTAATGTCACTGGTCACTTGCTGAGAAGCTATACACAAACCATCTTGGATGGTTTCGATCCAAGACCTCTTGGGAATTGTGGAAGGTAGGTCTGACATTTGTTGAAAGAGATAAAAGAGGTATTATGGTAAGAAGAGACACAAGTTACAAATACGATTCATACGACAACTATACAATTTGTTATATATTTTCTTGATGTTACACTCATAGGCTTCCGACTCGCTTGATGTTGCTCTTACGATAATTTCTCCTTGCTTCCGCTTGTCCTGCTATGAGAAAGGTTCTTCCAGGTTGCGCTTCTCATCCTAATGCTTGAAAGGATTATCTCTTCGCTCTCCCTCGCAAGTATGAAAGGGTCAAACAACGATGACTACTCATCTAGTAGCGTGTTCCAAACTCAAAAAGTCGCAGGCAGTTCAGTATATTTCTACCATTGTACTGTATACGGTCCTGCATGTATCAGGAATCTACGAGAGCTACAAACAATGGGGAGGCATGGGATGCAGCAGACGTCAGATCCGTATGTACAGCCCCTCTAAGCTTGAGACGGCGTTGGCAGATCTTCCGTCCCTTCTACAACATTATATCCCACGAATTGTACATCCGCCTCATCAAACCTATGGAAATGCCCCTTTACAGTGATAGTTTCACCAATATAATGCCCTTCAGCAGAGTATTGCTGGAGAAAGGCACCTAATGGCTCGAATCCAGAAAGCTGAGACCTATCACATCTGAATTCGAAGTCTGTACCTTTGACTTCATCATCTTCTGTAAGAGGTCTCCAAGTGGATGTAAATTGGTATGTATCGTCAGCATCCTTATCGGTCGCTTGGACTTTAGATAATGTATTTTCGCTCAATACGTATGTTTGTCGGGCATCAATATTGTTATTATTCGCCAGCCAGGATGATCCTTTTGCTTTAGCCCATGTATAAAAACTTCGGGTGATATTCCTTATAGAAGCTAGGTCTCCATCTGTCAGTTGGGACGAAGATGAGGTGGGAGGGGTATCAGCTCCTGTGAGCAGCGTCGAACGTCTTAAATCCATGGTTGCAAGTCACAAGCTGCTATCGTGTTCTAAATGAGCGTTTGACTGGGAAGAGATATGAGAGGGGGCCCAGGATTCGGTACTATCGTGCTTGGCTATACTTTTAACACATCCTCAAGATCTTGAGGTCGGAAGTTACTGACTCCCAAACTCACTCCTTCGAGAGTACCGTCATACACTAGATCTTCCAGGATCGTCCAAAATTGGCTTGTTGTACCCTGTTGAGGCACAGTAGGGAAGTGGATGAGAAGGAGATCAGGCTTGGAACCTAATAGTTTGATTCTTTCTTGCACATTAGATTTAACGACCTCGATATCAGGAGATAGATCTAAAGTGATTAACAAACCAATAATTAAGCGCGATTACAGCGTAGTGTGATAACACTGAACGTACTGGTACTAGAGACTAAGATCAACATTTTTTGTCAGTGTTGACGCAAAATATCACAATCGTGAGAGTCTGAGCTCACTTACTCTTGGTTGTGATCCAGACATCTGCCCTTTTAACGCCAGCCTGTTTCAACGCTTCATACGTAGCTTGTTCAGTCTTGTATACTTCTGCAGTATCGATATGAGAGATGCCAGATTTCAAAGCTTGCACACCACTCGTGATAGCAGGATCATGGTTACCGAAGAGTCCACCTGTACCATTTCCCCATCCAATGGCTGGAATAGATTTTCCATCGGACAATTTGATCGTTCTTGACATTGTTTCAGCGCAATGTATGAGACTTGGGATAGTACGAGATCGAATAAGATGGAATATGTATGCAACGATGACAACTCTACAGTCGTATTCTATTTATGTTACTGCTGGATCTAAGCCAGATCCAGCGATGGCGACACGATGAACCATCGATGCATCATGGCGTTGAAATCCGGTCGAGAAAAAGTGGAGTTCGAAGGTGGAGGTTTTGTCGGTTTAGTCCGATGTTTTTGCCCAAGGTGAAGTAACAAACAGCGACGTCCATTTCACTACAAGCTTTCACGACTAAAAATACCATGTAATACGATAGCATACAATAACCCGAAGCGACCCCTTCGTGCGTTCTTTTCAACACTTGGGAACTTACCATATTCAACCTTAATGCCGTGTACATCGGGAATTCCGTGAAATTATCGTTCATCCTTTGAGTTTGCGCGACTAACTGAGTCTAAAGCGGACTTGTTCATCGTCTGACGCTTACAAAGGTGGGAAGTGACAGACTCACTGAGAACACATATGTCAATGTCGTATCGCGATGTCTCTAAATCACTATATTCATCCCCATCCCAGAATTTGGAAGACTTTAGTCAGACTACATCACGCATACTGACAGGATTCTCGAGACCCGTACAGTAGTGTGCATAACGACAACTCCCAACTTTACTGTATCTTTCAAATAAGGTATAAATTATTCAAATTGTCAACATCGACAATGTCAAGCACTTCCGGATCATCGACCCAACCAAGACAGAGAAGAAAGGTAAGTTGCGCTTCATGTAGACAGAAGAAAATCAGATGTGACCGAGAAGAGAATTCGAGACCGTGAGTCATCAACGAGCCTCAGTGGCCCCGAGCTCTCTGCGTGAGGTCATATGCAGTGCTCGACGCCTTAGCTGACTACCTGTCACTGCCTAGTATATGCTCTCCCTGCGCTCAAACCCGCTCCGAATGCACCATAGCCTCCCCATCCACAAGTAGGGGAAGTGCTTCCTATAACGATACACTCCGGTACGTTCCGCGAGGGATGTTCAACCAGTTAGCGTGCAATGCTCAAGGTGCCCAAGGTGCCCAAGGTGCTAATTCTGCACAAATGGCGTATGAAGATGCCCATCGAGCCCAGATCGGCAGTGATCCCTCTTCTTATCTAGATGGGTACTTGTACCCGAATCAGCCTAGCGTTCCAGCATCTTGGCATCAAGCAGTTCATGAACCAACGTTCTCGATCCACCAGCCGCCACCAGATCCACAAAATTCCAACCAGAATGGTTTGATCGGTACCGACTTCCCGACGCTCGGACAATATACTCAGGATGAGTTCCATGTATCATCCTTGCAATGTCCCAACACCGCTCAGGTCTCCGTTCGCAATGATCCCGCGGTCATTCAAGCCTATCTGCAGCACGTAACTTTGGCAAGGCAGCAGTTTATGGAACAGTGGGGACTCTCGCAACAGGATTCGGTTGAGCCTTAGACCGTAAGGGCGATCAATATGCGGAAGAGGATGCTTCGCAGAAATGACAAGGAGGCCACAGTGGCACAAGGAATAATACTTATCTGCACTGTTTTTGTCATTGTATGTCCTTCACAGATGCTTCATTGATGATATCGGATGATGCATCAAGGATTTTTCTGATATGATCCCGAGGCTGGATGCAGTTGTCAATAGCCTACCTCAAAAATGTGTGATACTGACTTTTTTTTATGACGTACAGCAGTTGCTGCGTATCAAAATTTGAAGACACACAATGGTGTTGCATGTAAACCTTTATTTGTTCAACGGAGGACGCCAAAGGATAATTTCATCGTGAGAATCTATCCTCCCGACGATTGGTCCGGCATTTCTGATATCAATACTCTGCTCTGGCTTGACCCCCTGTATGATCCACATGTTTTCCTTACACCCTTACTCAACTATTGATCACGTCTTTAGACTACACAAATTACGACAGTCGTGCTCGGCGCGCGAAATCTATCATTTCGTCAGTCTCGACTAAAAGCACTGGAGGTATCGCACGGACTTGCTCCAACTGCTTCACAGGAAAGGTAGAATGCAAGGGAGTAGAGGGCTCCACCGGAGGTATTGTCTGGCTTCAGCGTACAGTCCTAATTTACAAGTACGAAACAATGAGTATCCCGATACTTTTCAGTCGATGTTTTGATATTTGGACGGATGACCGATCGTTATGTCATAAATATTTATAATCTCATCAGGACGTCTTGTGATATTGATCCCATCTGCAGCACCAAGCTCTTCCAGATAGCAGATTGTTCGAAACCTGGGTGATAATCATGCCCGAGTAGACTCCCTCACAAATCAAAGGTTCTCGGGAGTTCCCTTGATAACGATTCTTGTGTCTATTGTAAGCTCGCATACCCAATATCGCAATTGGCTGATCGCGAGCGTAGTGTGGCAGCTCCATTACAGGACTGCCTCCTTTCTTGACTCGAAGCATGCATGGTCACCTTCCGACATATGACGCTAATAGATGCAACTTATAATTCGCAGTTCCCTTTTGCCCTCACAATGGAGCTCTAGACCCTTGCGTTTCTGAGCCGAGCGGCCCCCCTATGTCCATGCTATAGAATTTGATGAGGCATCCGCCGAATCCTGCAACCAGTGATTTATTCCGAATTCCCCCTCATTCCTAAATAACCCCCTTCTATCGAAGCCTTTCCCACTTATCGTCATGCCTTCATTTCAGTCCACCCCAGACTCAAATCAATACTCCCGAACATCGGCTCCCGAACAGTCGACCCATGGTGCCTCTGAAAAGAACAAAGTGGCTTGTCTCACCTGCAGGAGAGGGAAGACCAAGTGTGAGACGACGGAAGGGAAGGAGAGGTGAGTGACACCCTTCAATCGACCACCATCGGCTGACAGTCGAGAATTTCAGCTGTAAGAGGTGCACTCGTTTGAAAAAATCGAATTGTAGTCTAAGTTCTGATGCGCGCCCTTTCGCATCCGTCGCAGAACAGGTAGCAAGCTATCTGAAAATTTATCGATACTCAAAAGATTTCATCGCAAAGGGTGCCGTAAGCTCCAATAATAGCTTCCTATCTCCCACCAGCGTATCTGAACCCCGATCAATGTCACCTTCCAGAGTCACCAAACCCCAATCAACGGCCCAAGCAGATGCAGCCTTGGGTTGGGGAGATAAGAGTTCTTGCGGAAATTGTAGACGCAGAAAGATAAAATGCAGAACTTTGCCGGGGTGAGCTCTGGTTCTGACATTACACTCTCAGCCAAGTCTATGTCTCTCAGTGTACCGCCCACGTTTATCACCTGAATTCTACCCGTTGATTCTGGTGTAAAACTGATCCAAAATGCGGCGAGTCAGTCAGGAAGAATGTGAGTATTGCTCCAAAGATGAAAGCAAGACTTGTTCGTTTGGCATGAATCGTGCTATGCGTCATGAAGTCAAGTCTCGACAAGCTTTATTGGATAAGAGAATCTACGAACTTGACAAAAGGCGAGTTCTTCATCGATATCATCCCCACACAGTCCTCGCTGACCATCAATCTTGGATGTCACTTCCCTATGTTGGAAAAGGGAGTTGTCAGACCTGTTAAGCTATGAGGGAGGCTTGAGCAAAGTCAACAACGAGCTTGTTTCAGTCATTGGTCCTCAATTCAGTTTGGTCGCTTCCCAAACTCCGGCCGATTCTCACTTTCCTTCATCCCTACCTCCCCAAAGTAGCGATCTTCCAGCTTTGCTAGCAGAGGATGTTGGTCCGATTACTGCTTATCTGCAGACCGAAGAAGGACGACAGCTTCTGTCCGATTACCTAGAAGAGATAGAGCAGGGGACAAGCAATCATGGATCAGAGAGGACAGTTTCGACCGTGGAGGTGTCACCGGTGGCCGTTTTTGCGCCACCTATCTCCGATGATGGGGGGTTTGACGCTATCGACCCAACCGTTGGCATGTCTGACGACAGCAGCTTAGAATCTCTGCTGTTCAGCTCTCTCGATGAGCTTTTTCCGACTCATATCACGGGATATCAGCAAGATCAATATTTTCCATTCTGAAAGGACTATTACCAAACCGCCACTGGCACCGAAATTGGGTCTGCTCGCATTTAAGCTTCCCTAGAGATCATGTATCGCTTCCGATCTATTGTACCTTACTGTATCATCATGCAACATTGATACATCTCTGTGATCAGAGGATACTGTAGAGAGCGATTGCAGATCTAATATCTAAAAGGGTGTCTCCTATGTAGAATCTCAGAACGTGATCGGAAAACTACTGATCTGATGTGGAGCAGCAGAAGTGGCACCCCCTGATCCTTTGTACGAAGAAAGGCATGAAAAGGAAAAGCCCTTCAAACAGATCTCGATTCAATATACATCGGTGAGAATGAAGTATAGGTGCTCATTATTCGCTTCTCCAATTTGAAACACCAAGAGCTCCTTTACCTTCTTTGAACACTTGAGGAGCCTCAAGGGATGCATAGAAAAAGGTCCGGTACTCGTATGAACGTGGCACTCGGATGCACCATCGATTCGGACATTACTCCAGTGATCTTCGAACACACAACCTTGGTGATATCTCCACTTGCATGCATGCGGGACTCAAATGACTTGGGGAGGATTTGGTAATGTACCTGATCTACATGTGTACTATGTTCTAGCCTGACAGAAGCTGTGATGACTATGTTATGCAACGTTCCTTCTGGTGCTTTGTTCTCTACCCTGCTGCCTGAATCTGCCTTAATTTATGTAAAGCACAATAAGTATAAGGCCTATGGCTGTTTGAAGTTATGGAGGGTACCCATTAAAAGCAATTTGAAGGTCCTCACAAGCAACAGGTGGATATCTGGCGTGTTGGAATGCCCTGTGCGGCTCCCTCAATTTTGAGGAATTTTGTCCATCCATATGATCACTCGTTGTTCAATCAATTCTTGCCCAATTCAAAAACGGGCTTGGATTGCAAGAGAAATGTGACCTTGCATATACCAACCAAAGTATCAAAGCATTAGAAGGTGCACTGCTCTCCACACAGCAGCATACATATGCAAAATGACGCTTCTGAGAGCAACTGTCAATCTCTGGCTTTGCAGGGTCGAATCCGTAGGTATTTCCTCAATTTTTTCCAGAAAGGAGATATTTGACAGTTCCACTATCACCTTTCAGCGCTACAGACCGCCAATCATGCCTGTGTCATGCCTGTCCTTAAAGTGAGGGTGATTTTGAGCCGATTTTGGCACTTCTGCCATCCGCAGCTCAAAGTCACTCTCTCATAGCCCTTCCAAGCAGTGGTTTTGATAGCAAAAAGCTGATAGATGTAACAGACATGGTTTAAGAGACCATTAGCAGCCGGATCTGCGCACAACATGGCCGGAAACATCACAAAATTAAAAGGAAGGCTCGGCCACAAAACTGACATCTATACTTGTGTGTATGCATTATGAAACATGAAGAGTGCATATATCTACTCTCCTCTCAATTCTGCACAACATGGACTGCTTCAAAATGCAGCTTGATAAGCTGAGTGATGAGCAAAATAGACAAGAAGGCAGAAAAATGACATTTTGTCCGAGTTGGCGGTGCATCCGAATGCCCCGTGAATACGAGTCCGGTGTGACTGAGGTCCCATTGAGTGTTCGCTTCTTCACATTCCACATTTCACAGATAGTATATATTACACATCTTTCCCACTCTCGGTCAGGTCACTCAAATCTGCTTGGCCTTGTTTGCTATACAACTCTACTCAGCCATAACATACCGAATTGAAGCCCTATACCCAGCTGCCATCAAAATGTCCTCCGGGTCAGAATATCCTGCTGTGTACCCCTCAAGTGTGATGACTGGTCCTACAGCTATCGAATACCAAGGACGAAGGCATGCTTGTTCCAGCTGCAACCAATTGAAAAGGAAATGTCAAGTTGATCCCGGTAGCTATATGTGAGTCGATGTATCATATTTGATCAATCTGATGCTCAGCTTACGGTGATGTATGGCAAGATAGCTGTGGACTTTGTTCGAGGACCAGAAGAACTGATTGTGATGTATCGAACAACTTCCAGACTGACGAAGCCCCTCAGGAGATTGCCAAGTATACGAGACTGTACCAACGGGTAAACACGATAGTTTCGAGTGCTGATTATCTGACTGCTGGAGGCCAAGCTCGTCCTAGATCGAGATCGACATCACGATCGCGATCTCAAGGGTCTTGCGACAGCTGCAAAAAAAAGAAAAAGCAATGTATGATCCCGAGCGGGTCAGTATACACTAATTTTCTCACACTATCAATTGGCTCGATTAGCTGCTGATACTATCCTCGGTACTGTATACCAGTGCAGATAGTTGTTTGACTTGTGATGCTAGGGATCCCCGCCTGCCATGTACTTTCAGAAATAGTAGGACCAAGCGTGCAGATAGGAGAGCTCAACATGGGTGGTTGAATCGTGAGCCCACGACCCTCGACGATTAGTAAGCTCTTCAACACATCTTCTAAAATTTACACGTCTTGAGACAGCTGGTAATCTGATGCTGCGGTCTTGCAGTGGTTTGAGAGCGTATATCGATGCGCCAGACGGTGTACAAACGCTCAATGCCATCTTTCAGGAGAAGCTAGGCCTAGAGTACACAGTATCCACAAGTCAATCCCAAAATCTAGCGCCCATTCACCATGATTCAGGCTTTGTTTGGGAATTGGATAACGTTGATGATCCCCAACATGAACTTGGGGCTGCGGAACTTGTGCGAGAGGGCGCGATGCAAGGACTGGATTTTTCCTTCGGAGCCACTCCTTCGATCAATGTCTCTCATTGGCCCTCCTCGGACGCGACCTATGACTCGAATGAATAACGACACCAAACTCGTACTACCTACCACCTGGAAGGCTGTACCATTCCCGTCTTCCCGCTGAAATGCGGCTTTGACATGATACTAATCAACAGCGCTTCCAAATCTTTATTGGAAAAATTAGCGTAGAGTTGTGTGTACATATAAGATATACATATGCTCTCTAGGTATCGTGATGAACTAAATTACTATGACGTTGGCTGCGTGGCTGTTGTCAAGCAGAAAGCGCCACAAGTAAGTTAAAGAAAGTATCAGTGATTTCGCCAAGTCTTTACCCCACTTGCTGAAGTGATGATGGATGATCTGTGCGTCAGATCGTTAGATCAGTTTGGTATCTCGGTTGCACACAGCCAAAGGTCTGTGTGTGGTCTTTTCGATAAATTACGATCAAAAATTCACAAAATTCTGTTCTGATCACCATCATTAAGTTAGGCTGCATCAAACATCCAAAGATGTTTATTGTTCTTTCGTAAAATCGGTTAAAAAGGCGAACGCATACGCATGCGCCCCATCCTCTTCGATCTATTTTGGCTTATGGCTTATGTATAGCTAAATACGGTTCACACAGGTTGATAAGATACTATAACGACTTTACACTCCGAGATATTCCTACTGCCTTACTTACAGCCCTCGCCCTGATGGACCTAATCACCTACCTTTTCGAGGGATATCCTTTGCTCCTTTGCTTTTCACCATGCTGTGCTTCATACGAGAAAAATCTAGACTACAGGGGGTATTCTACCATCGGTTGACTGTACATGTGTGGTCGTGTCGTTGATAGTTTGAAAATTTTCGGTGGAAAGGAGTACGTCATGTACAGTAAGACGTACTGTACGTTATACCTGTCCATCATTTCGTCTATGATTTCTTCTCAGTTGATGTTGATATCTGATGGTGATCATCCTTTGCGGCTTGGGATATATAACTACTGTATTAACCTGTAGCCCAAAGCTCTTTTCCACCATCGATCGAAAACTACTGTAGTACTCATCGTCACCTTCACCACCTTTCTTTTCTTTCTTCTTCCTCCCTCTTTCAATAGAGATCCCATCCCGGCACAGAACGACCACTGTATTCATCCCCACGTAGAGTTACGACCAGTACTCTCATCGATGAGAACCACCACAACCACCACTATGGACGAAGAATATCAACCTTATCCAGGAATGTGGACATGTTTTCCCTGTGTGGTACTATGGAAATGGGGCAAGAGTAGGATGATCAGGAATGATGTAAGTTGTATTATAATACACTTCCTTCTCTTCGATGGCGGCAATGAATATTATTATATTGAGGAATTCGAGAAGATCGCTGCCGTAATAAGGTTATCTTATACAGCATCATATGGAGTAGTGGCAGTGACCTGATTGACTTATGCTTATATAGCCGGAACGAGAACCTCTCTATCCCTCACCACATACCATCTTAACAGCTCCAAGCAAGAAACAGCGTCCCAACCTTTCCAATCTCCATCATTCATCTCACTCATCCTCGTTCCATGGTCTGTTCACCTCTGAACCTGTTTCACCTACCAAATCGACTGTTAATGGATATTTCAGTGAGGGGAAGCGGAATGCAAGTACTTCGAAATTAAGTGAAGAAGGGAGAGAGAGGTTGGGTAGTATCTCTAGGGCTTATGGAGGGTGAGTGTTGGTCCTGATTATAAAGAAACAAGGTAAGATGATTGATATTTCGATATTGTATTGATGATTTTTCGATATGACCGATAGTCGAATGCAATTTCTCGCTCAACCTCCATCTATCCCTTCCACCCCCTCTTTACCATCCACACCTCATCTCAACGACAATGCCACCAACGGTAACAGTCGACCGCGCCCTCTATCAGCTTTAACACCCATGACAACCAGTCAATCCCAAGATAATTTACCTTACCGACCATCTGTACCCAATCTCGGAAGATCATCATCCGAACCTAGAAACCTCAATGATCTGGGGGCATCAGGTGATTTTGCACCTCATCAAATACCCAATTTCGGTAGTGGTAGTGTGACAGTAGGAAGAGGAGGCAGTAGGGGTAGGAAAAGAAGTGCCACAACCTCTGCAGCGAGATTATCTTCACCTTTAGCTTTGAACGTTGATAATGCAAATATAACAAAAAGAGAAAGAGGTAGAAGTCCCGGTCCGGCTATACTTACTCGAGCTCAAGATCAGTTTGATAATTTAGATAATTCCGATCCGATTCAAGATGGAGAGGGAGATAGGGAAGTAGAAGAAAGGTATATACCTATGGGAAGAAGTCTCTCACATCCTGAACTCACACTTACATTTACATCGAACGCAAACACAAACACAAACGCTCAAGGGAATGAACATGAAGGGGAAGATGAGGTGGTGGTCAAGCGAGAATTGGGTTTGAGAGGTCTGAATAGTGTCAGAGGTGGGAAGAGAGGTAGAGGTAGGGGAGGCAAAAGGATCAGGTCAGATTGAATTGAAAAAGAAGAATGAAAAAATGTGGATACATATCCTCACTACTCATGATTAAATACTGTACGGCATCATAGCTACAATAAGGACCTAGGTCTCATTACTGTATATCACAACGCAGAGTAAAATAGATCGAGACAAAGTCAAGTCATTTTTGTAACCGAAATCATGGCTTTAACCCCTAAAGTAAAAATTAGAATTCATTCATTGTTAACGATAACGAACTTACATATCACGATACTATATATATACCCTAGTCATATGATGATGAAATCATGTACACAATGCATAATTGTTAATAATATATAGTACAGACAGACAGACAGCTAAAATCTATTAACATGAGGACACGTTAACCTTAGATGATATTCTTCTTCTTTCGTGTTATTGTTATCAATATTGACTAGAGAGTCACTCATCGGTCGTGATCAAATACATTCCACTGATTTTTTCCCTACTATCTCATGCTTGTGTGTGACATACTTAGCGAATCGAATCGAATCAAATCAAATCAAATCATAAATCCTATCTTCGACTTTTCCTCCTACTCGTTGGGGGCTCTTCTTCGTCGTCGTCATCAGCTTCAGCTTCGTCATCCAGATATTGAGTTTCGGGCACTATACTCCTTCTTCTCGATGATGAATCGACCCTCCATCCGGACTACAAGGAACAAGACAGGAAAAAGAGATTAGCTTTATCTGCTTACCATTGGTAACCAAGCAGTACTTCGGATGATATTGCACAATCGCAAGTCTCATGTAGACTCACAGGTCCAGCTCTTTCAATAAACCCACTTCCCGCTCCTTCCCCATCTCGCCCCTCCTCTTCTTCCAACTCATCTTCATCCTCGTCCGTATCATCCTCTTCCTCATCTCCATCCGCCCTACTTTTCCCTTTACCATTCCGATTCGTACTTCCTCTAGGCCTCTTTCTCTTATTTCTCAATCCCGTAAACTCATCTTCAGCTCTTGATACTGCTTTCTCACCTATGGGCGAGGGCTCATACTCTGAGAATTTGGATTTACATTCTGGACAACTGGGTCGGGGTAATTTGAGGATCGCAGAGTAACAGTAGGAATGGTAGTGTGCATCGCCTAGTGGTCAAGTGATTTTCTGCGTCAGCAAGATCCACATGAGATTGATAACGACATGTTCTCGTATATCTAGTAGTGTTGAAGTAGACCACTTACATCCTTGCTTGGAGCAACACACACCCTGTATGGTGATGAACGTCAGCTATTCATCCAATGTAAGTATACAATGGCAAAGAACTAGCTCACATCCAATATAACCCTCTTACAGTGCTTACAATTCTGCATATAGTCTTTGAATTGCTGTTTCAGATACGTCTCCAATTCTGATATAGCTCTTACACCCAAAGTATATCTCCCTCGTCTATAGCAAAAGTAATAGTTTGTACAGTCAGCTCATACTATCCTTCTAAGTTGACCGCGTTCCCATCGGAAGTATTGTGAAGTCAAATGGAGAGGGAGACGATGACTCACTTGGATTTCGATAACCACCCTCTTGAACACAATGAGTCTAGTAAAGTCTCGGCGACATGTCTAGCCATCGTTCCCTCCAATTCCCCTACGATCGTTGTGGCTTGACCGTGTGATATCGAATTGGCAGGATAAGATTCGATGATTTCTTTGACCTTGAAAGATGGATGAGAATGTTAGCTGACCACTCGTCATATGGCGGTGAAGAGTGCCACCGAACAAATATATCACTGTGCATTGTTTGTGTAGAGAAGAGAAGAGGAACGAGAAAGATTTCTATTAGACTACCAGAGTGATGATGGTCAACAGAGAGATAAGTACTCACCACTCTACGATAGTAGTCAATCTCTAGGGGTGTATAGTCCGTAGCCTGTAGTGCAACTTCCGTAGGATCCGTGTTTCTCTATCCATCAGTTAACGACTGGCATCAGCTCTGCATAACCTTGTCCTCCAGACGTTGGCTAGTGGTAGAAGAGCTGATGATTGCAGTCGTGACTCACTAGAACAACCCATGATTTTCCCTTGCCGGTTTGCTCCTGACCTAATACGACTTCCATACCCAGATCATGCAGTATATCAGAAACGTCCGTGATGAATGTACGAAATCCTCGGATGGTAGTTTCGTGTAATGGCCGAAATGTATCATCATTTGCTATTCAAGCATGCCGTGTTAGTCCTCTGGGCACAAATGATGATAAAAGAGACTATGTTCACCTTGGCATGCCCCTACAGCCCTCTTGTACATCTCCAAGGCTACATCCTCCTTGATCGCTCTTCTAGATAACATCGATTGAATGAATAGACGATGGAGGTTGGTAGGGCGGACATGTCGATTTTGACTCATCTCGGATTGATTCCTTCCCCTCACCTGACGAGGGACAGTCTGGATTTGAGGATGGGCTATGATATGGTAGACTTGAGATGATGAGGAAAGATGAGAGTTGGTAATGATGAGTGGTTGACTTGATTTTATCTTTCGTACGCGTCTTATTTAGCTTGCAACAGCTCATGTTCGACCTCTCTATCTCGTATCACGTGATCTTACGAGATGTGCCTGAAAAGAGCAGATTTCTGAAGAGCGAAAGAGCAAAGATCTATCTATACATGCTCGAGTATTCCACTGAGCAAATATACTCCTATCTCATCGAGCTTACCATATCGTCTACACCCAATATGGTCGATGCTACCATAACCAAACGACTTCACGTAGGTGGACTCACACCGGCGATAACCACACAACATATCAAAGAGAGATTCTCAAGTTTCGGAGTGGTCAGTGAGATTGAGGAGTTGGGGGTCGATGCGTTAGGTGAGTACAACAAAATCATCCTACATCTGATCCCAGTCCATCCCGCCTTTCCCTTTTTCCACTCCTACTCACAAGCCAATGCTATCTATATACTCATATACTGATTCGCACGGTGGTGGTCCAATAGGCCACCCACGTCCATTCACCTTCCTCACTCTTTCCACAACCCCCCTCCAACTTAAAAAATGCCTCAACATCCTCTCCGGCTCATTCTGGCGAGGTACTCAACTCCGTCTTGCTGAAGCCAAACCCAAGTACGCTCAACGCTATGCCATCCCTACACCTACTGTCGAAGAGAAGAGAAAAGTGCTGGAGAAGAAGAGGAAAAGGGTAGAATCGAAAAGAGGTGAAGATGTTGGTAGATTATCGCAAGATTTTAGGTTGGTTAATTCTACCATAGCGAAAAAGAAGAAATTTTGGTTGGTTGATGAGGATGAAGGAAATGGGAGGATGGTTAGACCTTTGACCATGAGACCTAGTCATCCGATTGGCAAGGCTTTGGTTGATAACAAAGCTAGGAAAACCCAGGAAGGGAAAAAGAGGGTTGGAGGACCGCCTGGGAGATTGAGAAGAAGAGTGATCAACCCTATTGCGTGGGGATCAATATATATCAAAGGAGATAAATTGCTTTCTATCACTGAAACTCAAAATGAAGATGAAGCAAGTATACAGAAAGGTGAATGGGAATTTGAAGAGGTTGATGATTCCGTTGTCGATGAAGATGGGTTGGATGAAGAGGGGAGAATGGTCGTCGGGATATGGAAAAAGAGAGATATGAATGGTGAGATTATTGAAGAAAGTTTGGTGAGAAGTAAAAAAAGGAGAGTATCGATTGGAGAAGTTGATATATCGGAATATGGGTCGCAGGATTTTGGTGCTTTAGAAAGTGGAGAAGTAGATTCCCCGTTATTTGGGAATAGGGATTTGCCCGCAAAAGGATCAGAATCACCTTTGTTCCCTTCTCGACAGATGGACGACGTACATGCAGACGAAGAAGAAAGAGGAGATGATGAGATTTCAGAGGATGGAAATGCGGTAGAAAGAGCATCATCACCACTTTTCCCCTCGAGAGTTCCAGATGAAAACAAAAGCACCGCATCGTCTTCTTCATCATCATCTTCGGGTATCGTAGATCAGCTTGAACAGCAACCCTCTTCACCTTTGTTCCCTACTCGAAGTATTGAAACCCCTAATGACGAGGACGAAGCTCAACAACAACCTCCTTCACCTCTATTCCCCGTTCGAAATGATGCAAGCACCGCTCAACAAGCCTCGTCACCTCTTTTCCCTACTCGCGCCCTCAAAAGCAGATCGCCATCCCCTCCTCCCCAGCGCAAACCTGTACTTACCCTCCCTTCTCAGATCCTCGCTTCAGCCCGAGCTGAACGATCCTCTGCTCTAGGTGTGCTCGGCAGCTTGTTGGGGGATGTGTCGCCGCCTGCGAAGAAGGAGAAAGTGGTTTGGGAAGTGTATCCCGAATCTGATGAAGATGATGAGGTGGAAGTAGGAAGAGGTGGAAGTAAATCCGCAGTCTCGGAAATTTCATCGGTAGCTCAAAAAAAGGTCAGAGAAGAGGTGCTCATGGATAAAGAACCTGAGTTGAACTTAGATGTAACTGTTGACGGGGATTCTTCGTCTGGTTCTACTAGCTCGAGTGGTAGTGGATCATCAAGTGGTGATTCGGAGGAAGGAGAGGGGATGGATGTTGATCCTCCTGCTGGGAATGAAGATGCAGATGCAAGTTCAAGCAGGAGTGGCAGTGGGAGTGGATCTAGCTCGAGTGGTAGTGGGAGTGGAGATGACGATGACGATGAAGATGAATCATCTGGCTCAAGTTCAGACTCAGGGTCAGATAGTGAAGAAGATTCTGACTCTGAGTCCGATTCGGAGGACGAAGACGAAGATAAAGCAACAGATAAACCATCTGTGCCAACCAAACCTTCAGGTCTCAAAGATATGTTTGCCCCTACGACTTCTACTTCAACCCTAAATTTCGGTTCCACCTCAGCTTCAGCGGGATTTTCTCTTTTAGCCAATTTAGGCGAAGATATAGAGCTGGACGAAGAGATGGATATACCTCTACCTCCGGCACAAACCGACCTTCCGACAGGTCACGAACAGGAGGAAGATGAATTACAACCTTTACCTCTGAACGTATCTTCTGGTAGGGGTAAAATCAAATTTGATCCTTCATCTAGTGATCTTCCATTATTCTTCACTCTCCCCACCGAGGCTGGACCAATTGGAGGAGAAAGGAAAGGTGAATCTAGGAATTTATATAACGAATTACATATTGGTATACCCCCTATCGCCCAACCTGAATATGACCAACAACAAGAAGAGGAGGAAGGAGAAGAGATACCGAATGTGCCTCTACCTGGGTTTAGTAGACAACCTGGAGAGAACGATGAGTCGATGAAGGCCAAATGGACGAATGAGAAGTTGGAATTGACGCAAGGGTGGAAGAAGAGGTTCAGGGAGGCCAAGAAATCTAAGAGGAGGAAGGGAGGTGAAGAGGTTGAATAGGTTGGATAGGTGGTCGGTGATTGGTGTTGTTTTAGTTTGTACTGTATGCCACAGTGGAAGCGGGATAGGATGCACATACTCTTCATCAGATTGATACTGATATCATACCGGATTTCTTACTGATGATCACGAGCGAGGAACGGGAAGGGGTCCTTTGGTGAATTATAACAAATGACTGACAATCACGCACGGATCACCGATCAATCAAAAGATGAATGAGTCAAATCCAGTCAACCAGTCTATCACTCACATATATATATATATATATATACACATTCTTCCTCGTCCATATTTCTCCTTTTCTCTTTTATCTTCTATCTTCTTCCTCTTTCTTTACCTTATTCATCTGCTGCTGACAGATTTCCATCTCAATTCAACTCACTTACTTCACTGCCTACCTACTCACACACGAATCAACCACAGAAATCCGATATCGACCCATCATGTCCAGAAGAGGTTTGTCGATTGAAGAGAAGAAGACGAAGAGTGAGTACAATTATCGAGCAGGCTCCCTACTGTTCACTTCCTTCTTGACTCTGTACAAACTCCCAAGCTTGGTGAGGAGATATCATTTTACTGATGTCTTCACTACATAGTGCTAGAGATATTCCACGAGACTGTGAGCTTCCATGTTCAAGTTTATTGTCGTGTACTGAAGCTCTCGATATCGCAGGCACAGTTTTATTCCCTCAAGGAACTGGAGAAGATCGCTCCTAGTAAGTACTCCTACCCACTGTTAATGATATTGCTCATTTCGGAAAAGCTGATGTCAGCTTCATAAAGAATCGAAAGGGATAGGTCAGTGTTCTTGTCATTTCTTTTTCCACCATCCCTTCTCTCCTCTCATGTATGGCAATGGAACGAAGCTCCATTTTTTGACATTTGTACAGTGGTTCAAAGTGTCAAGGAAGTCCTGGATGATATAGTAAGCGATGGTTTGGTCCAAATGGATAAAATGTGAGTTCCCCTACCCACCACACCAGAGATGCATATGCTGATCAAGACCCTTCTTGGCTATCGTACAGTGGAACGGGTAATTGTGAGTGAACCATATCAGCTGATCGGGATTTGTCTTGATAGACGATAGACTAGCTGACGAACTTGCAAATTGTTGTAGACTTCTGGTCACTCCCCAGCGCCGCCGGTGCCACTGTAAGCTAATCCCTCACCGGACTCTTCAGCGAAGGGAAAGCTTATACTATTTGCATGATGTAGAAACAAGCTGTTTTGAGCAAGAATCAAAAAGAGTTGGAATCGCTAAACGCTAAGATCGAAGAAGTCAATGTGGGGATTGAGGAAGCTGAAAAAGGAAGAGAAGATACTGTGAGTGAAGAAGTATCAAAATTACTTTCGCCTTTCACAAGTTCAGATATGTTGTTCCTCATTGTTTGGAATGTGGAACTTTCCTCTGTCAGGTGAATGGAAAAGCTAACTTGTATAACATCCAGCCGGAAAGGCGTAAACTCCTTTCGACCCTTTCATCACTCCAAGAGACTTCTTCATCCCTCAAGAACGAGCTATCAGCTTTCCGAGCTGCCGATCCGATTAAGTATGAGAAGAAATCACAAGCTATTCAAGTATGCAAGAATGCTGCTGTTCAATGGACTGGTATGTAATCCAATTGCCCTCAGCTGGACTATGGGAGGATCAGTACCCACTGAGCTGACAAAATGATATATTTTATTCCATAGATAACACGATGACCCTGCTTAGTTATATCAGTGGATTGGGTAGTGATATCGAGCAGGTCAAAGCTCAATTGGGAATTGGTCAGTTTGATACATCGGTGCAGCTAGGTAAAACTGACGAACCAATGGCTTCTTGACTTGGTAGATGATGAATGGAAGATGTCAAGACTTGATTGACGCATAGGTTTCAGCTGTTTGGACATCGATGGTACTGTATTGAAATCCTTCGTCATTAATCATACATACCGTACCAATTCTAGTTCTGTTCGTTATAGTCTTATCGTTATGACTTCCCTCTTTTCTGCTTTTCGTGTTCCGGTTGATTAGATGTGATGCTATGTATATATCTCATGAAGTGTATATCGATCAGGATAGATTCGAGCACGATGATGATCTAACATCCCATTGCATAACATGATAACATGATTGATAGAAACATGAGGTTATGGAAGTATCATCTACATATCTGTTGTGTTTGGTTGTTTGTTTCTTCCCATCTATCTATTGTACACCGATCTCATCTCAAGAGTGATCGCTTCCATCGATTAAATGAACAATTCATTGGGTCTGAACAATGCTGAGATCGATTCACTATACACCATCACCAGACAAACAGACAATAACCATTAGCATTGATTCTAGACCTGTGTTGAAGAGATATCATCCAACTCACCCATTATGAGTTCTTCTTATACTCTCAGCAATGACCGGAGCGATATCGATGATATCAATCTTATCATTTGTAGCTTTGATCCTATCAGTTTGATCGATCGAATTGGTAACTATCAACTTTTTAACTGGTAGATCACGTAGGTTTTCCATGGTAGTATCGGATAATAGACCTGTAATAGAAAGACAACAACGATTACCAACTTGTCAACATTCATGTCTTTCATTGATCGATGGTTGATGTGATGGTAGACCAACTTACCATGAGAGATCAACGCGTAAACTTCCTTTGCACCATTCTCCCTCAACACATCCGCAGCAAGTCTAACTGTATGACCCGTATCGATCATGTCATCCAACAAGATCGCCACTTTACCTCTCACATTACCGACTAACAATTCCATCTTTTCAACAAAATACGAATCGTTGTCTTCTGATGTTGAGCCTGAATCTGAACCTGTCGGTGTTGGTGGGACGGTAGGTAAAGTCATGGATGCTGCCATGTCTCGTTTACGTTTACGGTTGATCAGGGCGAAATCGAGATTCAAGTGATCGGCTAACGCTGTGGCTCTATGCGGGACAAAACAAAATAGAATCAGTTGAGTCACATTGTGAAAAGAACGATTTGAGTTGATTATCAGTCTTGTTTGATTACATGATATTCGAAGATTTTGCAACAGTTACCTACCTCTTAGCACCACCCGCATCGGGACTGACGATAATAGCGTTTCTCCAACCTTCTACTTCCTGTTTGATATACTGAACCATACTAGGTTCGGAGAACAGGTTATCTACAGGTATATCGAAGAAACCTTGGATCTGAGAGGCGTGGAGGTCCATCGTTATGACGTGGTCGGCTCCTGCGACTGCCAAGAGGTTCGCTACGAGTCTGTAGGTGAAAACAAGGGTTCGGTCAGTCCCCCGTAGGAAATCACTACAGCTGTCATTCAAGGCGGACACGATGGGTTACAACTCACTTGGCTGTGATGGGTGCTCTCGACTTGTCTTTCTTATCTTGTCGAGCGTAGGGATAACAGGGGATGACAGCTGTGATTCGTTTTGAAGAAGCTGTCTTACAAGCTGTGTTGAGGAGAACAAATCAGCAAAACATCCTTCTTCTTCTTCTTCTTCTTCTTCTTCTTTTAGACAACGAAAGAAGAAACGGGTAGTCGGAATATATGATGGATTGAAAGGGAAAGTGATTATTGGGAATGTGGGTGTAAGTCGAAACTTGACTCACCGGAAATCATAATTAACAGTTCCATTAGATGATCATTGATATCGGGTGGAGAAGGAGATTGAAGTATAAAGACATCTTCGTCTCTGACCGAAGAATGGATCTGAACGGATGTTTCTAATGATAAGAATTTGGATACGTGGCATGGTGTCAAGGGGATACCGAGGCTGTGATGTTAAATAGTCGTGTGAGTGAAGCGATGGTACAATAAATGTGCATAGATACGGGTGATCATCAGCAAGCAGTTCATCTCCAACATAATTCACCAGAGTTTGCTTGATCTAGGTCTCAGGTAAATCTTGAAAGAGAATGACTTACCGAGATGCTACGGCTTCTGCCAATCTAGGGTGAGAGTTACCTATCACATCATTTGACAAAGGTCAGCTGCGACTTCATTACCTGGTTATCTATCCACCTGATATAGTTCGTGCTTACCCGTAAGTAGCTTGATTGAGTTTCCAGTTTGGTGCATCTTGTTCAACTTTCTTGAGAACCTAGTACAGATGCAAAGAAAGGAATGTCGAGTTGGGTGGATAGGGTGGGGCTTGCTCAGTTTGACCTAAGCTTTTTGGTTCTGGGTGTCTTTCGAGTCGTTCGTCTAATTAAAGAGTATTCTCTGGAGTGGATGAATGTCGAGTGAGCTCTTGGCTTCTTGGTGGGGGTGGGATGAGGCTTGCTTGGCTATATATGAACCATTTGGACTGTAGTCTGCGTAAGGGATAGTCGAATGAAAACTAGGTTTTTACAGTTCTCTCTACGTACAGTACGGTATGATGGCACTAGAACCTCGAACGGATTCCCTCACCAAAAAATCTGAAATGACTCCTCGGTTTGTCCGGCGGAAGGCGCCGACCCCAATCTTCTCTCACTCCAGGTTTTAATCTAATCGTTATCATTTGCCGGTGTGTTTCTCTAATCCACGTCACGGTACAGCGCCTGCAAAAGATTGAGGACCCCATCTACTGTGAATGACTTTTTCGATCCTACATGTTAAGGTTGTCACTTGTTCGATTCTATCTGGACTCAATACTAGAGCTAACACGTACAGCTAAAATCCATCGGCAGCTACAATATGGCAGCTACTCATTATGCTTGTGAGCTGCTTCCTTCCCCTGTATTGGCTTGCATTCGTCGCGCATGAAATTTCCAGCTAACACACTCCACTTTTCATGATCAGTCCGAGCACAGAAAACTGCTGGTATAGCAGATGGACCTTCGTGGGAGGTGTCAAGTAGGATACCTACGTGAGTGATGCTGTTCAGCTACTCTTCAGGTCATATCCTCGCGACATATAGCTGACTATTCACCTCTACATTTCAAGCGACACCACCGCTGCGCGATGTTACGCCCATTCTCTTGATGGTGAATGGTTCGCATATGCCGAAGGGTCAAAGTGAGTGCTTCCGATCACCAGCTTGCTGGGTAATCATACCACCATCATAAACTGATCAAGATATTCAGCGTACATGTATTGCCTTCTTCCTCCACTTCGACCACATCGACAATCACCATCAACCAGCCTAATGTGCTAGCTCTCACCTTCTCACCTCTGTCCACGAATTTGTTCACCTTCGAGAGACCTGTCAAGCAGGATAACGGGGAAATGCACAGGAATGTAAAAGCCTGGGACGTCAAGACAGGAGAAGAAGTCAACGGGTGGCATTCTAAGAATATGGATGGATGGTGAGTAGCAGCCCATATACGTGCATCACCTAGCAGATAGCTGATTTACCTATACATGATATATAGGGAACCGATAATTACCTCTGACGAATCTCATCTGATTCGACCTCAAGCTTCTGACATCTCCATATTCTCTCCACCTCTATCGTCCAAACCAATCGTCCGAGCTCGAGTAGAAGGTGTTAAAGGGTTATTCCTCTCTTCTCCAACGAGTTTAGCTCAAGGTGTAACTTCCTCTAAACCAATTCACCCATATCAAGAACCAGCTGTGGCCATTTGGATCGGAGAGAAGAAAGGTGCTCCAGCTTCTGTATCTTTATATCCTCTGTCGAGCTTATTAGGAAAAGCTGTGAATGCGCAGAATGGAGATGCCAATGGCAGTGGGGAGGCGAAGACGGAAACTAGGGATTTACCTAATACGATGGCTCGAAAGGCTTTCTACAAGGCTGATAAGCTACAGGTCAAATGGAATAACGCTGGTACCCAGGTAAGTACTCATAAGGTAATTTACAACTAACATGCTGATTGCAACGAAATCGTTTTAGGCCTTGTTTTTGGCTCAATCGGATGTAGATGCCACAGGAAAGTCATACTACGGAGAGACCAATCTATATCTTATCAGCTTGGATGGATCTTTCGATGGATTGGTGGATCTTGATAAAGAAGGTCCGATATACGATTTCACTTGGTCACCTAATTCGAGAGAATTTGTGGTCTGTTACGGCTGTGAGTAGTTCACCGTCAATTAGCTAGGCGACGCATGGCCCCATACAGATCGTAGCTGATATAAAACCTTGAATTGATAGACATGCCTGCCAGAGTACAGCTGTTCGACATGAAAGCTAAACCTGTCCATTCGTTCGGTTCTCAACATCGTAATTTCCTTTTATACCAACCTCAAGGTAGATTACTGTTATCTGCTGGTTTCGGAAATCTGGCTGGAGGTGTGGATATTTGGGATGTCAGTACGAGAAACAAAGTTGCGGAATTTAAGTGAGTTAGAATCTTACGTTTCACGCTATCATTTTACATTCTTTTCCAAGAATTGGACTTATACTGATTTAGTTGTTTCTCCGAGTAGAGCATCTAACTCGTCTCATTGTGAATTCTCACCCTGCGGTCAATACATCCTCACAGCGACCCTTTCACCTCGTCTGAGAGTGGATAATGGTGTGAAGATCTGGTGGTGCGGGGGTCAATTGCTGCATATCCAACCGGTTGAAGAGCTTTACCAAGCTTCCTTCTCACCTCGTCTGGTGAAAGATATCCAACCTTTCCCTCCTGTTGTACCAAAAGCTCCTGAACCTAATGAGAGTGTCGCGAAGTACGGTAAAAAGGGGGATACGGTAAACGGAGGTGAGTTATGTCGAATCTTTTTGGGAAAACATTGATGGGCCATTTATTGATTTTGTATCTTGCTTAGCCGAATCCAAACCTGCTGGAGCCTACAGACCTCCCGGAGCTAGAGGAACTCTCGCATCAGACATATACTCTCGAAGGGATGATGATAAACCTTCTGGATCAGGTGCTTCTACCCCTACACCCATGTTCAGAGGTGGTAAACCCGCTGGAAGGTATATACCTGGTGCTCCTATTCCAGGTTCGGTCCCCAAAGAAGCTCCTGCGGAAGATAAGAAGAAGAGAACGAGGAAGAGAGGTAAAGGTGAGAATGGAGCGACCAACGAAGAGAAGGAGAAGGTGGAGAAAGTTACAGAGGAATTGGCGAAAGTTGAAGTGAAGGATAAGGATAACAAGGAAGATGGAGGGGATGATTCGAATTCCAAGAAAATCAGGAATCTGACTAAGAAAGTGAGTTGAAAGTAACATCTTCTCAGATCTTTATGTTTATGTGACTGATCATGCTTGTTCTGCACTCTAGCTCAAGGCCATCGAAGAGTTGAAAGCTAGATTAGCGAACGGTGAAGTGTTGGAGAGAACTCAAGTGAAGAAGATCGAATCTGAAAATCAAGTTAGAGATGAAATTGCATCGTTGGGTGGGAGTGCCTAAAGCTAATACAAAAGAGAGAGGAATCTATACGCCTTACATATCAGAACAAATCGGATGGATTTAGAAGAAGGTAGAGAGGTAGATATAGGTATAGGTTTGGTAGAAGCTCATAACTCACATACTTCATAACATACAGTATTTCCTCATTCGTTTGCCATCTCCATTTCATCAATTTCCCTTTCGATTAGTGTCTTGTATCACATGAAAGCATTGATATTGATGCATTGCATATTCCTCCAATACTTATTTCATCCGTGCAAGTCAGGTCATTGAATCGTACTACGAGTGTGAGACATCTTGGATAAGTTAGGCGTAGTGTAGTATATGTATATGAACACTACTCGACTCTTGCTAATCCGAGTGGGGAGACGTCATTCATTCGAGATCATGGATTCCGAACGCCGGTCTTATCATGTTTACAACTTCATGAGTAACCTATGAATGAGACATATGATTTGTATGTGTATATGCAAATGGAAGAGATGCAACCTAACGATAGAACCGATAAAGATCTTTTATCTTTTCTCTACTTCGTCCGTCCCTTCCTTCCGACTTTCAATGGACGATGACAGCGAGAAGTTGAATTTTACTTTTTCTGCTGAGCGTTGACTTTTCTCTGTTCCACTTTCTTATCGAAAGATGCTACTTCACCTCTTGCTTCAGCTTCTGCACGAGCTTTCGCTTTCGCCTGTGTGAAATCATCAGTTGAAGTCAGCTAACGGGTGTTAGACGATACTAAAGGATGATTTGGTGATGTTATAAGAATAAGAGGGTATGTGTGATATGAACAAGGGAGAAAGTGAGAAACTGAGACTTACAGCTTGTCTACAAGAGTGAACGAACAATATCATCATGATCAGTCAAGTCGTATTTACACCTGTGATTTTTCACCCTGGGTTTCACTTACTTTTCAGCTACTGCTTTGGCATCACTACAGCACAATAAAACAATTCGAGATCAGTATGTTTCCGATGGGAATCATGGATTATGAAGCAAGCATAGCAGCACCATTCCAAGATAGGCATTTCGTACTCACGCTTCCCTCCTCGCTTGTGGACTACCAGACAATTTCTTTCCCTTTGCTGCTCTATTCGAATGATCCCATCATCTCGAGTCAGAATATCACATCGGTACGATGGGAAGGAATTCTTACTCACTCTTCCTTGAGCTTCTTTGCTCGATCACGTTCTCTCTGATCTCCTCCTATGAATCACATCGTACATGTCATCAGTCACAAGTCCACCATACCTCAACCTGTTTGTGGTATTGGAAGGGAATTATACATACGGGTCATCTTGGTATTTCACCTGTTCTACCAATATGATCAGCAGTGATGACATACCATCCAGTAAGCTTACTCACCTCTGGTTCTGGAGACTTGTAAGAAAAGGACCTGCGGTAAGTATTATAAGTGGCGTATAGTGACGCACAAAGGTGAGTTGAATGCACGAGATTGAGAACTGTTTGTTGGGTTCCATCAAATTCGTGGTTTTGGTGATTTTGAGGTTTTTGGTGGCAATGATACAATCACATTGAAACCATGTGGCACCCTTCTTCACCTAGCTAGCTGTTTACAAGTCGTACGACATACCTCACCACGATAGAATCGTCAGTCAGGCGGGTACTTGACAGGGAGATGTATGTTCATTCAGTGCATAACTTAGAAAATATCTTTTGTTATTGAGTAAAACCACACCTCTGCCTCATTTCCGATTTGTATAGAAATCTGTCCCAAGCCTTTCGCGACTACGCGAAACCCTCGTTCAAGCCCCTTCCCATGGTTATACCAATCTTATACGATATCATCTTTCTCAAAGCTATATACTGACATACAGTACCTACCACCACTAACGAATGGAAGATCTGATGGGACGAGAAGAAGATATCGAATTTGCCTGGATGGAGTCTCTCGGGATATCTTGTGGCACTGCACCAAGGCGAGTCAAACGATCAGTACAAAATTCATCGACGATTTGGAAGTCTAGCAGCGGATTAGGGGAATAGAGAAGTGACTTACTAGATAGCAGCACCTAGGATATATGTGAAACCAGCTTTGAATATCCAATCTACTGCGACACTTTGCTTGGCATGATGATAACCTTCATGAACGATTATATGGACGATAGGGGTCGTAGCTGAACATCCGAGGAATAGGAATGTGGATGTTCGAAGGATTCTTCGACGTCGGTATTCCTTAGAAAGGACGATCTGAAAAACCAATCAGCGGACGTCTCTTCGCGATATGAAGGAACAAAGTTTGGCGAATTGATGGTGATCATACTGTGTAGATAGTGGAGCGAAATGAACTTACAAAAGCTGATATCATTCCTGTGATAATGATGATACCTGAGCAACACACCGTCAGGTTACCTCATTTCATAAGAGTCAGAAGAACATTAAACATATACCGAGTTACCTGAGTATACCAATTGCCAAAACATTTCATCGTAGAAAGCATGATGTATGACAGGTAAGATACTTCCCACTCCCAGAACGACTATACCAGCCTACAACGACCGAGGGTGGTGTAATTTAGCACACTGTACTGTAGCCGGTACTGTAATTAAGAAAAATTTCACTCACGTAATCGCACCTATGTGCTCTGTGGGATATTCTCGCCGAATGACAATTGAGGGTATGAAACGATGCGCTCATACCCAGACATACGGTGCATGCTACCAAATACACACTTAGAGCGAGGATATCCCCTGAATTGTATTTTGCCCCTGTCCGACTCGATGTATTTGATATGGTCGTAGTTGACGAAAGTGGTTCCAGGAGGATATGAATTGATAGGATGATTGAAAACATTATCGATCCAACGAGATGAGTTAGGATATTGAATGTTTCATTATGTAAATCTATCATTGCCCATTATCAAATCATTGATCAGCCAATTCCTTTTGACGAACAGAGAGTACTGTATGTGGAGGTAAAGTGCACTCACATCCGTATATACTATACACACATCCCCTGACTGAACCCAAAGCTTGACGATACCCCGTAAGAATATAGGGATTATCCATCTGCCATCCTACGGAGATCATGGCTTCTTCATAACTGATCGTGAGTGAAGGCGATGGGGACCGAGGGGAATTTGCGTTTAGGGCTCTGTGGAAATACGATTCGAGATCTTCAGAAGTCCACTTGTGATCTCCCGATGACTGTTTGGGAGAGGAATCAGCGCTGGGGGATGAATCTCCTGAGGAGGCCGATGATATGAGAGTATCGGAGCTATCTGTCGAGTAGATTGAAGGCTTGGATTTGGTAAACGGGTGACGTAAGGGGAAAAGAGAGGTCAATCTGGGGAAGAGAGGTTTGGTCGATGTCATTTTGACTGCTTGATAGTTTGACTACGATGATGATTTTGACGTGGTGGCAATTTATCAGTATGAATGAAAAGTAAGTAAGAAGATACATTCTGGATACTCGCAAGATCCATGGTTTATATACCTTGTGAACTGGGATGATATCTTATTCTCGGGTTGATTTTCGAATGGAATAAATTGATATATAGTTCGAGGGGATTACATACATCCATTTCGAACAGCTGAAAGAGTAGGATCATGCCGAATCAGTATCGTCGAGAGCATCCGAACAACTAATAAGCCAGTATGGTTCAACATGCATACGTACTGCTTGCTCCCATCTGATTTATCAACCTTTAATTTATGGGAAATAAAGTTGGGAAGGAGCATTACGTAAGTGTCTGACCCAATCACGTGATATGAATGCTAACCGTTCGAAAAGTTGGATTGAGAGCCAGTTCACTGTAGCCAAAATGGAGTATCTGTTGTTGTTCCTTCCAAATCTTGAATGACTTACAGACTATTGGAAACACTATGTCATTATCTGAGGACAAGATGGCGCAGATCAAACGCAAGCTCAATGCTAGCACAAAAATGAAATCCAAAGGCAAATCGAAATCATCCCACTCCTTGGGATCTCCATCATCCACCAAACCGCGACCTAGAGCTCGATTAGCGCCGAACGAACTGAAATGGAAAGCGGTCAACACCTCTCCATTCTCCGGTATAGATGGCGGAGGTGGTATGATGATGCTTGAGGAGTTAGATGATGTGGATATAGAATGGGATGAAGGTGAAGGTGGAAGTAGAGTAGCTAGATTTGTTGTGAGTCGTACATCATCGTCGTTGTATAGATTGATCGGGTAACGGAATGACTGATTTTGTGGGACATCAGGCTACGGAAGGGAAGAAGAAGAAAGAAAAAGGAAAAGGAAAAGGAAAAGAGAAGGCTGTAGAAGATGTCACTGAGATAAATGACGATATTGACGAAGAGCAAGAGCAGGAGAATGTAGCAGATGAAGAGGAAGAAGTAACGGATGAAGCAGACGAGGAAGAGGAAGAATCTCCGGATTTCGCGGCTCTAGCTCAAGAAGATATGAACGACGAGGATGACGAAGATCATGAAGATGACGGAGATGAAGGAGAAGTAGAGGAAGAACCACTTTTTGACGGTAAGCTTCTCCGATTCTTCCTCTACCATGATAGAATCTAGCTTATTTGATGATTATCAGATGCTTTATTACCCGAATGGAAGGACATCACTCTCCACACCTTACTGAAAAAAGCTTTCCTGGCTACTGGATATGTAAAACCCACCGATATTCAGAAACGAGCCATACCTGCTGGTCTATCAGGAAGGGACGTAGTGGGAGTGGCAGAAACTGTGAGCTCATCTTATCTGTTCTATCGATCGTGATCCAGCTTATACGTGAATGGTTTTCACAGGGTTCCGGTAAAACACTTGCATATTCTTTACCTATCCTTTCTCACCTTCTTCGAAAACCTGTACCCGCATCCAAAAAAAGGAAGTTGAGCGGATTGATCTTATGCCCCACGAGGGAATTGGCTCTTCAGGTGGTAGATCACTTGAATGCCTTGCTCAAGCATACAGTGTCAACGACTGAGGATGATGAGGAGGAGAAGGAAGGGACGTCAAGTAAAAGCAAAGGACCTCCTAGAATCAGTGTAGGCAGTGTGGTAGGAGGGTTATCCGCTCAGAAACAAAAACGTATATTGGATAGAGGATGCGATATATTGGTTGCTACGCCCGGTCGATTATGGGATTTAATCAAAGCGGTATGTATGATGTCTTCCTTGATGATTGTACCGGATCAATCTGACAAACTTGTTCAGGATGACGACCTTGCAAGTGGGATCAGGACACTGAGATTTTTGGTCATTGACGAAGCGGACAGGATGATTGAGAATGGACATTTTGCAGAGTTAGAAAATATCGTCAGACTCACTCAACGATCTGAAGCGTGAGTCCCTACCATCAACACTTCTTGAGCTATCTAGTATATCTATATCAAAAGCTGACTCTGTTGTGAACGTGTAGTGCAACGCAAGGTCCAGATGACGATGATCCGGTATTTGCTCAGATGTCAACATTGTTGGAAGATTCCAAAGCGAGAGATGATATGCAGACGTTCGTTTTCTCGGCTACGTTGTCTAAGGATTTACAACAGAATCTTAAGAGGAGACATCAAAGCGGTGGTAGGAAGAAGGGAAAACGAAGTTCGACGTTAGGTAAGTTCAGCTAATCAGTCAGTCTGGAGCTGTCTTAACCGATATTTGACTGTTTGATAGAGGATCTGGTGGACAAATTGGATTTCAGAGATCCCAAACCGGAAGTCATTGATCTCAGTCCAGAAGGTGGAGTGGTATCGACCTTGAGGGAGAGTATGATCGAATGTGTAGTATCGGACAAGGTAGGTGATACCAAAACTTCGTTAATCGGCCTAAGCTGATTGAACATATGACCTGCAGGACTTATACCTATACTATTTCCTCTTACGTTATCCTGGACGATCACTCGTCTTCGTAGGATCCATTGATGGTATCCGACGACTTATCCCTCTATTCACCTTACTTCAATTACCCATCTTCCCCTTACACTCCCAACTCCAGCAGAAACAGCGACTTAAAAATCTCGACAGGTTCAAATCGACCAAAAACGGAATATTGATAGCTACGGACGTAGCTGCACGAGGATTGGATATACCTCAAGTAGACCATGTCATACATTTTAATCTACCCCGAACGGCTGATGCGTATATCCATCGAAGTGGTAGAACGGCAAGAGCCAAGAATGAAGGATTTGCTTTGCAACTTTGTAGTCCTGAAGACAAAGGGGTACAGAGAGCTCTGATGAAGAGTCTAGGTAGAAGTGAGTGAAACGGCGATCATGGCAAGTAAAGGATGTTACCTGATTACTGATTCTGTCTTTCAAATTGGCATAGCCCATGAATTACCTGAACTACCAATCGAAAGTGGATTTCTCCCCTCTCTTCGAGAGAGAATACGTATAGCAAGGGAAATTGAAAAAGCCGAACATACTCAGCAGAAATCAACACACGATAAGAATTGGTTGATCGAAACTGCCGAATTGATGGATTTGGATATTGATCCTGATTTATTGTCAGATCAAGATGATCAAGATCCGGATTTACCTTATACGAAAAAACAGAAGACCAAAAAGGGTGCTAAGAGGGTTGATGTAAGGGGGTTGAAGGATGAATTGAGGGGATTGTTAAGTGAGAAATTACTGGCGAGAGGTGTTAGTGCGAGATATCCTACGAGTGGAAGTAAGATTATTGTAGATGATCTACTGAGGGAAACTGGTGAGTTGTCCAAATCAAAGTATGCATGAGAAAGAGGATTGATAGCTCATTTTGGACTACGTCGTGGTAACAGGACATGCCACTTTACTTGGTGCGGGGACGAAGAAAGCTTATGATGAAGTGCAGAGTAGTAAGGGGAAGAGGAAGTTGGGTCAGAAGAGAGGTGGTGCTGCTGCTGGCTTGGTGAACAAGAAGAAGAAGATATAGAGTAGTCGTCATACAGATGGTAGCTGATCGTTTTGTCCAGTAGACATCGCACACCGTCATGTATGATCACGTAGCAACGTGACTATGTGTGTTTGATGCATACGTATACAATATCTTCACTTTACTAATGTTTGATTCTTGCTGATAACAAATTCATCGCTTATTCTGATTCTTCAATTGATTGCTAATCTCCTATCATTGCCACGGTATACATAATACCGTACTTCAGCCTTCACTGTACATATGATTCCATCCACCTGTTGTTGTTGATGGGACAACATATATTGTCTGTCTTCAATGTCACTATCATTGCCCCTGGCCTTGTCCTCGACCTTGATTGTAATCGATAGAATCTAAAGTCGGATAAATACCTTGAGAAGCAGATAACAATGCTGAAATGGATTCGTAAGCTGCGTCTGCACTAGCCGCGGTGTTTTGATCCATCATCGTACTGTTGTTGTTGTTGTTGTTGCCGTTACTATTCGTTTCTAGATGTATTTGAGACTGCTGCTGACTTTGTTGGACTGGTTGTATTTGTTGCTGAGAAGTCGTATGAGTAGATCCAGATAATCCCGCCAATTGTGGATCTATCAGTTGATTCTGACTTGGTAGAGTACTAGCACCAGTAGTTTCGGTCGTAATATTTGATTCATGAGGATTGAAAGATTTGAAATTTGGATTGTTTGGATCTCCGGGAGGTGGATTGGGTTCTGAGGGTGTCAGACATGGATATCGAAAGGGTGTTAGACCGACGGGATAAAGTGGAAAATATGGGAAGATACCGGATGAAGAAGACTATACGAAGGGGTCGAGAATGAGTCAGTATAATGAGGTACATGTAAGGGAACCATCACGCTCATGAGATGGAATCGTCTGGGTCCGTCAATTTGAGATGAGGGTGAATTTCCCCCATGTGCAATGGGTTGTTGACCTATGACTTACCTTCCGATTAGCCAAACCCGCTAATTCTCCTATCACACTTATAGATGGTCCGACCCCACTCCCACTATCTTCCCCTATGCCAGAAGGACCAGCTACATTCTCTACCTGGTTACTCGAAGGAGTTGACGAGGTGGTAGGTTTAGATCGTTTGGTAGGTGATGATCGTTTAGCGCGTTTCTGGTAAGAAGGAGTGAGACGTAATCAGCACATGACTACTCTGCTTGTAGCAGGTCTCGAAATCTGCACACACAGGATTACCAGGTCCCCAATATCCATTCAAATTCTCTTCTTCCCCTCTCGCAGGCTCTGCCGACTCGATGCTATTCCCTTCATTATGAGCAGTCGAACGCCTTGTCACCCTTGGACTCGAAGCTGAGGTTGTCGAAGGCCCACTGCCTCGCGTCTTTCGTTTCGTTCCTGCTAGTCTCGTTGGACTTGTGGCGGATGATGAGTCTCGTAAGGATGGATCTATCGGTATCTCAGCTGAGGTTGACATGCTTGTGTGTGTATGGGGTGTATGCTATCGAAGAGAGAGGATGGGATGTATAGACATCTGAAATGCGGGGAATCAAGTGGGGGTGGGGCCAAATAATCAACTAGCTGTAACGATAACAACTGAAGTTGGATATGATGGTGAATGAGGGTTGTTTACGTAAGAAAGAGAATACACTACAACGCTTTGACCGCTTTTCACCGCGAGTGTGGCGATACGTCATCCCATGCCCTTACACTACACAGATACACGCTCATCCGACGTGCCTGCTTTCTTTTGCTTGTTCTTTCTTTGTTTTTAACAACCAAAGTAAACAAAACAAACATTCAAAGCAGCAAAGCATCACGAAACATCTGACATTTGGTTTCTGAACTCGATCACCGATTTCCCATTCTTCTTGTCGATGAATTGAGCGTATCCCATGAAAGATCATCTATTGCACTCTTATATGTCTATATACCTCTGATCATAGACTGGTGGCAGAACGAAGTGAACTCTTTTGAATCATTCTCATCAGACAGCTCAACACCAGTCATGACCTGTTCTGGTTTCGTCTCACCTTGAGAGGTATATGACGTCTCATCACACCTTTTCAATACTGCTTTATGGATTTGTACTGTATGTAATAGTACAGGGGACTAGTTCTTGTTCTGGCTTCGGAGAACTTCGATCGGCAGGGACAAGAAATTCAAAAACAAGATAAACATTCCATCGGATGGTTCATCATCATTTACGAAACCCATCCGACGAAACCATGTCACCCTTTTACCGTAGCAATTCGCTCTGAACCTTCAATGGTTCCGATCCGATTGCAGCTTGTGATTCAGAAAGTAAACAAAGCAAAGCACAACTTTCATAAATAAATAGAAAAGGGTACTTTGAGTTTTCTCGAGATCGCACATAAGAACAAGACTACTTTGAGTTCAACTTGAGCGGACTGTCTGGTTGACCAATCTACAGTGAAATGCATATGCACCTTATGAGTTATTCCGAGATACACGAACAATTAGATTGAGTCTCTATCTTCCAGTACGTAAGATCATCGAATGAAGTTTTCACCGTCACTTTAATCTGAACTGCGACGGCAAAGGCAAAGGCAAAACAAGTCGAAGCGATTGAATTACGCCTTGGTTGAGCGAACATCGGTCGTGATCGCTGGTCATCTTGTTATCATTATCTTCTTCATCTTCACCATTATTCTTCTCTGATCTATGCTCGACAACTTCTATCGACCTCCTATCCATCTCAATAACATATATATCACACTTTTTTAACAATCATACTATACTCGGATCAGAAGGACCAGTTAGGTATTCGGTCAAAAACGTAAATCTCCAAATAAAACCTCAAATATACAATCGACATAAACAAACCGAATCTTCACTTCAGTCATTCATTCATATACATCTATACATCAAACACACTCATTTACATATGACCACGCTCTTTACTTCAAACACCACCTAGGAATACTCCACTGTCTCACCTCGTCATACCAACCCTGCAAGAAAACATAGAAAAAATTGTAATCTCGTCTACTTCAGAACGTCTTTCCTCTCTCTTGTTTCGCCTTTAATTGAAGGTTCCTCCCTCCATCCCCTCCATTCCAACTGGACCAGACGTGAAGCCACCATCGCTCTTATACTATAGATATTCCTCTTTAGACCAATTGAT
Source organism: Kwoniella mangroviensis CBS 8507 (assembly GCF_000507465.2). NCBI lineage: Eukaryota > Fungi > Basidiomycota > Tremellomycetes > Tremellales > Cryptococcaceae > Kwoniella > Kwoniella mangrovensis. Next base: position 3,147,226 of record NW_027062534.1, on the reverse strand, counting down.
AGGAATCTGCGTGATCGACCGAACAAACAAGTTCACGCGAGACCTTATAGTTGAAAAGGAAAAACCGTTGACCTGGATAGATACATATCAGAAGGCTTGGTGAACTCGACTTGTCCTCACTCCTCTCCAGCCCTTCCTTCTTTCATCAGCTTGATCTTTAGATTCGCAGTCTGCGCTGCTGGGAGGAAAGGATAAATCGTCAGTATCTGTGCGTCCTTGTTATCGTTTCTGGTGAGTAACCTACTATCCAAGCACACACACGCATAACCCTGATCCCCTGTCGAAGAACACGCACTGATTCTGATTCTGTTTCACTCTTACCCATCAACAAAAATGTCCACAGGTTATCATCCATCATCATGTCATCTCCCATTGCTCCTCCTTCCTTTGGGGAGATCTTCGATACCGTTCAAGGTACACCTCAGATCCTCTCCTCACCCGTCCAATCCGCTTTCCCCCATTTCGACCCAACCTCACCATTCAATACTATCAGGAAGACCCCCAATGATCGTGGACTGAGGAGGATGCGGACCGAGGGATTCCTAATTTCACCTATGACTTCCATACATGCCCAACAGGGTATGCACTCCCTCCAATCTGGCAGCTCGTTCAACATTCCGGACAGGACGAGGACACCTACTCTTGGATTCAGACCTGTGTCAGTCGCCCCTACTCCAGTCAGGATAGCTAATGCCAACTGGGATGGAATGGATTTTACTGGATTGAATGCGGAGGGAATCGACCTGACCGCTTTTGAAGAAGGAATACGATTCGGTTCACCTTCGAAGATCCCTCAATCACAAGTCTCAACACCCCTCATGGTCGCTATGCCTGATCCTACCCCCGTGCAGTCACCTACCGCACCACGAAGAGCAAAGAAGACACGGAACTTATCTGGTTTAGGTACACCTTCAGGAGCACATCGACCAACGAAGAGGATAAGGCAGGCGACCTACGATGCCAATACATTACCTGTATCGCCATCAGCTTCGCGCAGGAGAACAGCCGAGCCTTCCACATCCCTCACGACCAGCGTACCTCTCTCACGAGCTGTCTCTTCATCATCTATCCACATGGGTCATGCGCAGCTGTACCAACAGGATAGAAACGTCTCTGCATCTTCCGCCATGACAGCCTCGACCTCGTTTGAAGTCATGTCACCTACCCTGCAGTCCTTCCCCGAGATGTACCCTCCCGTTCCAGCCTCAGCCAGTTTACCTGAACTTATGCCTTCGCGATCTCAACTACCCAGTCCAACTCTCCCAGGTGGTGGATCTCCAATCTGTACTCCTCAACAACCTGCTGGTCTGTTCTACACGTCACCAGAGCAAGATCAAGGTGCATTCGGACCTAATGAAGTTCAAGGTGACATGACATTGATGTCTCAAGTAACATCTGTTATGCCACCTTCCACTTCGATGATGTCCATCGCGTCTTTCCCAAGTAACCAAGGATACAGACAAAATACATTGACTACGATTGTTGAAACCCCCATGCTTGCTCAGGAAGGTATGACGTTCAGTGCTCCTTCCTCATCCCAACTACCTACTCAACCTATCCTTCCTCCTCAGCCTCAGTTCCATCATATGGAATATCCCTCAGTCCCAGGTATGTCAATGAACTACCAACCTGGTCTGCCTACTATGACCCAACCTATGGATATCCAAGCATGGTCAGCGCAGACTTATTCCGCTCAACCTCAAATATTCAATTTCCAATCTGGTCCTCCTCCTGCCCCTGGTCCCCACATGTCTCATCCTCATCCTCATCCTCATCCTCATCCCCCTCCTGGACCTCAACGACACGCTTCAGCCTCTTTCCTCAATTATGAAATGCGTCCAAACGAGATTCCCGTATTCCCTTCTGCGCCTCGATCCGTCTCGGCACCGTTCGTACACACTATGGCAAATGTTCCTACTCCGCCTCCCATCCCGATGGCCCACTCCCTATCTCAAGGAGGACTTTTCGGTCCACTTGCCGTAGCTGGACCAAGTGAGCCTATGAGTGACGGTCAACAGCAAGGTTGGACTGGATCTACACCTGTCAGTCCCGAGACTCCAAGGAAGAGACAACAGTATCCTCCTATTGGTAAACGGTTGAAACCTGGTCCAAAGCCTAAACCCAAGACTCCCAAGAAGGGTAAAGGCAGTAATTCATCACCTGAAGAAGGAGCCATCAACCCTTCACTCTTAGCTGGACCTTCTGAGCCTGTCCCTAAAATTGAATCTTCACAATCTCAACCTATGATCCCAAGAGAACCATCACCTAAACCAACTTTGGTCTTTGGACCTGATCTCACTTCTGTATCGCTCATGCAAAGGACATTATCGGGAACTGATCTTGGTTCGGCTCCAGGCGCAGGAGCAGGCAATGCTCTCCTTGCGCAATTACCCGGTCAACCACAATTAGTCATTCAACCTCCCAGAAGTTCCTTTTCCAATGGGTCCAATGGTCCTGAAGGAAGTTCCAATGGGAATGGACCAGCTGGTCTACCAAGAGCATTCTTAGAAAAACTATATACGACATTCTTAACTCTCGATGGATCAGTCACTGGACAACCTGTCAAAAGGTTCAAATGCCTCATCGAAGGTTGTGAGAGACACTTCCCCCGAAAGTCAGCTATCCACTCGCATATCCAGACTCACCTTGAAGATAAACCCTATGTGTGTAATACAGATGATTGTCACGCTGCATTCGTAAGGCAGCATGATCTTAGGAGACATATGAGGATTCATAGCGGTACGAAACCTTTCCCCTGTCCTTGGTGAGTTTGGTGTATTCTTTCTTCATCATAATATGTTAGTATTGAGGAATAATGGCTGATGATAAATTGATTCTGATGAATAGTGGGAAAGGTTTCGCTCGAGGAGATGCACTGATGAGACATCGACAAAGAGGTATATGTAGTGGATCACTCGTACCGAGAAGGGATGAGTTGTAGGACTGTCCTGAAATTGGACTGGGACTTGGGTTTGGAATTTAACGAACATGTAATGACTAGACTAGGATTGGGATCATGGTTTGATTGATTTTCGACTTTGCATTTGGATATTTCACTTCATTGATCTACTTGTTTGTTGCTATTGCTTTGCTATTCATTTGTTATCGGGACATTACTTTTTGTATCACTGGACAATAACCACATCTTCATACGTTAATAATTCGTCTTTTTCGACCTTGGGACATTCCAATTATCCCATACACACTATCTATATTATATATGTTTCGCATTTCTCATATCCATTCGGCAAAGGTTTGCAATCACTCATGCACTTGTGCTAAACAGAAATACTGTACACCCGGACAGATGCAAAATTGGATTTCAAAAGTGATTTGACTGTTGTTGATTAAGCAGTCAACAGACATATATCTTTTGCTGCTATCATCTCGGCAATTTCTTTTCGAAATAATAAGGCGAATAATCTCGTCGAAGTGTTCTGGGTGATGAAACTCGACCACCACAGTCACATTCAAAATTATACCTCGCATCGAACGATACCACTATCGATATGGAGCACGACTCAATTCCCATTTATCTAGTTCCATCTTGAATGAGCTCTACCGGTGCGTTTTACCGTTGTCGGGTTCTGACTGCAGTATTCAGTCATCACTTTAAGAAGTTTTGTTCTTAGCCCACCAATCTTCCCATGAGGTCGTTCGACTAGCTTGTGCCCATGCTGCCTGGTGAGTAGCAGAGAGGGACGCAAGTGTTGCTGCCCTATGTTGAAATAAAGATCGACCTTCAGTATGTACAACAGGAGTACAGCACGAGTTTCCCTCTTCTAAGGAAGTAACACAATCGCAGCATCGATGTTGAATTGCGATATAATTGTGCCGTACTTACCTAGAGGCTTGAGCCTGTGAAGGATTGTTGGAGCTTCCCGTACAATTCGCACCGCAATCTTTACAGCTATTGCAGATGGTCGAGCTGCAACACCAAGGTTCTTTTATCAGTCAATAATTCTAGGAATCTACTTGAGCATGAAAGATAGAAAGAATTCTGCTTACCCTTTTAGAAATACGCATTCATCAGCTTCGTTATAGGATTTACATCTATCGCACGCTTTGGACAATGATGTACTCGAAGCGCCTTGTGAGGACATCGTGTCTTGAAAGTTGTTTTGTGTGATGATATCAGAAATAGTGAGTATATACGATAGTATCGTCAATCAGACTATCTTGATGTGAAGATCTTCGCAGAATATGACAATTATGTTGGACTTGCTGAGGGGAGGGAGAGAGCTTTATACCCGATGAAGTTCACCACCAGAAAGACCGTCGCTTCTGCAAAAGAAGTTCGCCCCATTTCGGCGATTCAGTTTGAATGTCGCGACGACCATTCTGCCTTCTCGCCGAACTTCACAACCCGGAGGGAAAGGCAAAACACTTGGGCTTTGTATAACGTTAGAAGCCTGTACTGCTTACATAGCCCCCGGAAGGAGGTCAGAACACTTCGGCGCTATATTTGAGGTCAGACCCATACTTCGTATTCGTCATGTATGGCTGACCTGTGCATTTTCGTACATCGCGACTCTTCTTACATGACGATATCAACATCACCTTCTTCCCTTTTTTCTTCCTCCAAATCGTTCTTGACCAACTCCGCCACTTCCCTTATTCTCTCTTCTAAGCCATTCTCTCCTAGATACCTATTGAGGATCTCAATCTCCTTTTCGTGGTCTTCCATCAAAGACGCTATATCCTCCGCTGAGAAGTTTGGGAATCGCGCAGCCAGCTCCGCGGGTAAAGGCGGTTGTGACGAAGTGAATGGAGATAGGATAAAATTAGGTGGGAAGTCTATTACGAGTCAGACCAGAATCAGTCGATGATCACTTCCCCGCTCACTGCTTGCGAGAACTTACCTTTGATGTCATTCACTGCTCTTATCGTCTGATATGCCAATGTACTTCGTACTTTCGACCGCTGAGCTTGCTCACTTCGTCCGGTGGTATTGGAAATGGTGGCCCAGCTGCTCAAGAATGTCAGCCCCTGACACGAAAAATTGCAGGTAGCAGACTTACTCGTCTCGTATATATACTCTTCTCCATATCGATAACAAAGCTACCTGTTTCCTACCTTCTGGTAAAGTCTGGTTGACAGAGTCATCAGCGCCAGAATGTATAGACTATATGATTACGTACCATGTCGCCAACTAAACGTTCCAAGGCTACTGCTGCATCTCCCGTCCTCTCGAAGTTATCTTTCAATGTTAGGACATCAACTAGCCCTTCAAGATCCAGCGCTAGACCATCCAGGAGCTGCTGTGTCAAGTCGAAGAATATCCTTTTGAAAGCCGGTCTGTCTGCCAATAGGGTCACTTGTTCATCTAATTTAGGAGCAGCACGACGGGTCGGCGGTGAGAAATATGAGATCAGACCGGACTGCACGTTGACCAGGTCAAGCTCGTCATCCAGTTCTGCAAGCATGCATCGGTCAGCATGACGGGGATAGAGGAGAGTCTTGTTGGTGGACTAACCAATAAGTAATCGCTTCCTATCATGGGATATACCTTTAGATCTGACATCTGCAATGGCAGCCAGTTTGGCGATACTTCCCACCAGCTACCGTGGTTGTCAAATATTAGTAACATGCCATCTCACAACCGAGTGATATGCTATCTCACCTGTTGCTGATTTAATGCTCTTGTGTTATCATCCCTCATCACATCCCTCAATGCACCAGCGGCTTGGTCGTACCGCTGAAAAGCAAGATGATGCATCCACGCAAGTTCCGGATAATCATTTTCGGCAAAGAACCGGGTTACGAGGACGCCATAGACTTCGTCCTGATTGAGCAATTCATATGCTTGACCTATCAGGAAGGTCATACATAATAAGTTCAAGACATGCGCCGAATTTTAAAACATAAAACTTCACTCACCTTGATCGATATACCACTGATAAAGTACAAAGGCAAATTCGTCGCCAAACCTTTCGATATATCTTTGTAATCTAGCAGTATCAGAATTCGCCTGCTCATGACATAGTATCACCAGCGTGAGGTAGTCCGTGTGGTTTTCGGCCAACTCATATGCTTCCGACAAGCGGTCGATGCTCACTGTATCGTAGGAACTTGTCAGCTTCAGCCACAAGATGCGCCATCCGGTGAAGGATACCTTAGACGTACCTAACGGCCTGATCACTCTAGGTTTCATTTCTGCCCATTTCTCTCTTAAGCGTATACCTTCTTGCGGATCCGCTCCCTCATCTATTTCCCTTCTAGAACAATCTATGTTAGCTGGATTCTGTCACCATGTACACTAAGTCAGTACTCACCTAGAAGTCGTACGACACTTGTCCTCCATATTTGTGCACAGGGCAGCTGCGAGTATGGCCATCTGCCCTTTCAACCTCGATTGCAGGTGTTGTTCTCTCCTCAAAGCAGGTTCCGCCGTATCTGAAGGAGGTTCATCTATGACTGATCCCAGATCACGAGTTCTCTCTTTGATCAAAGCCTCTGTGGTGGTGTAAAGGAAGTCCAATGACTCGATGAGTGATTCCTGGGCTGTCCAAATCTCGATTGCCGGTCGCTCTCGATCGATCTCGTATGTGTAAAGCTCCTCTTCTCGATACTGAGCGGCAGCTCTTTCCACGATCTGCAGATATCGTTAGCAAAGTGAGACTCGTTTGTCATATCATGTAGAGAGGGTACATACAATGAAAATTCTGTTTGCCTCGGTAACCCATGAAGACAGCTCATTCCTATCGACCGCATCCAAAGCTGCTCGAGCAGTCGCAGATACAATCTCAAGCAATTTGTCAAGATTTTGCACCTATCTCGGCCAGTCAGTCGTAGTTACCATGCAGATAGAGGAGTGTCTGACCTGTGTTCGAAAAAACAATCTAACGAAATCTTCCTCTTCTACCACGTCCGCTTGACGCATATACGTAAAGATCGAGTCTGATAAAAGAGACTGCGGGGATTGGGTGTGCATATGCCTGGAAATCGATGTCAGCCAAGTTTTGCATTTTTTCATGTAATGAAACTCACTCCATATGCTTATTCTGGTAATCCCACAGCTCGATCGCTCCTTTGATCTTCTCCGCGTCCCCGGACAATCGGCGACGAGTGCTTTGCGGCAGCTATAAACACTGTCAGAAGCCTTACTCGCAGGGCGATGTCCGAGATGATCAAGCAACCTACAATGTTCAACAAACCATTATGACGGATGAAATTCATCAGTTCTTTCAGTCTCAGAAGTCTATCGCTAAGATGAGGACGAATTTCGAAGATTCCAGGCATATATGGTGAATCTGCTTAAGATTAGCCTGGAGTGTGGAGAATTCAAATGTCAGAAACACTTACTGGACGATACGATCTCTGCTGATACAGTCTCAGCCGCCTCTGCCAAATCACCCTGAAAGCCGGCCGGAAGATCAAATGACAGAGGATTCTAGACAGGACGATGCTCAGCGCCCGTGACAATTATTGTATCGAGAATGACTCACATCACTCCTCTCGCCAAAGAACACAGCCTGTTCCATTTTTGACTTCAACCGAGCAGTAGCGGAAGATGTTTGTGTGCTAACATTCCCTGTCAGTCACGACGTATACTTCTCCGAGCAGATGGATCTACGCACAAAGTCTCTGACCTTTCGCTACCCTCGAGAGCCTCAATAGACATCAACCCACCAAAGGCAGGTATAGCTACGATTGAGGGAAGACTGCTTCCCTTCTTAGCGGATGATGATATGATGCTACCAGCACCGACGAAGGCATTTCGACCGGAGTCTTTGAGAGTTATCGCTTCCTCGTATGGAGAGCCTGTAGATGCTTCGGTGAGCTTGGCAAGATAATCAGTTTTGGCGGAACATACCTTCGTCTAGAGATACCATCAAAACAACTTCTGCAAAGCGGATGAATGCCATCGAACTGCCAGGAGGTACTAGCAAACGAGGTACATCAAGCATCCTTGGATCGGAATGCTGATTGCATGTGTTAAACCAGCGTATCTTCAGGTATTTACAGGTAACTCACGGCAAGGTAGGAAACATTGACAACTCTCGATATCATGAGTGATTGAGATCGAGGCTGGATTGAAAACATCACTATGGCATGAGAATTGTGTAATCTGGGATACTCTGAAGTCCCCGTTTGCTGCTCGACGTAAGAGATGAGTACAGCAAGTTCATCGGAGCTGCTCGAGGAGTCAGCACTAGTCAAAGAGCCGTCGTCAACGGGAGACGTACCCAAACGAAACAAGATCATTGAGCTCCAGTGACACATTTCCACTTGACCAGTTGTCGAAGCACCAATTCCCTATCATCTCATGCAGATCGTATTCTTGAACGAGCTGCGATGGCTGTCAGTCTTTTTGCATTCAGCCAATGCGACAAATACGTACTTTCTGGCCATCAGGGCTGAATGCCCACTTTTGCAACATCCTTCGAGCCATAACGTACACATCTCCTGAAGTACTTGCGACCGATGATATACCAACTTTATCTTCCCTAGCGATGAAAATCTGAGCGGAAGCTCGACCAAACATACCTCCCGGTCGAGTCAAGTTTGTCAAGGTAGGTACAACCCTCCCACCAGACGACGAGATTGTCAACCGAAAGACAAAAGAGGAAGTTGTCGTAAGCAGGAAGTTATTGCCCTGTCATATCGATTACATGAGCTTGTGTGATCCGATTATGACAGCGAAATAGCTCACATCGATTTTCCATAGTCTATCGATAAAGTCATCTTCACCTAATTCGACGTATATCTCTTGAAATCTTTCCACATTGGCTAATGCTAAGCTCATGCTTTCCCAAAATCTGATCTCGCCGGATGTCGAGACCAAGATCATGCCAGGCTCGGAAGAGGCTGAGCCCGTATAAAGGGCTGCGAGAGTCGGAGGTTGAGTAGGCGTTGTGGAGTACGAGACTGAAGGAGCGGGAAATGTGTATGTTGTCGGTGCTGAATGCGTGCGCTGGAGAGGGAATATCGCCTCAGTGTGATGCACCATAATTGCATAATTAGGACACTTCGACATACCTTGGTGTAATTCCATGCAATGCAGACAGAAGGTGATGCTACCATAGCGAATCCACTCTTCGAGTCGACGTGACCGGCGATAGGGTTGGCGGCCAGGTCTTGAGACCAGATGAATGAGCATTATTCACTTTGATAGAATACCTAAGCTAGCTTACCTGAACTTTTGACTAATGAAGCAACTTCTTTCGGCAATGGTCCCAGGCTAGAGACCAAATGCCTTTCATCCCTGCTCCATGACACTCTATCCCTCTCATACCCTTCATCCTGCCTAGTCGTACGCACTGTATCACCTGCTGAAGAAGCTGGTGATGCACCTCGCTTGACCACTGCCAAACGAGATGATCTGACAGAAGGTGTGGGCGCTTGAGAGAGAGAAGCTGACTCCGCAAAGATGGAAGGTGTTTGATGCCTCGATCGAGCGAGGGACGCTCGTGAAGCTGCCTTTCGAGGAGTCGCTCGAGTCGATGGTGAGCTGAACATCCTGTCACCTCCTTTCTGATATATGGGCGCGTTGAGGAACAAGGAATGTGAGCGATTGTTGAGGTTGAACTTTGGACCAGTTGATCGTGTTATGGCGAGGAGAGATGTCTTGTCACGTGATTCTGCATTTCACCCCTTCTACCAATGTTACTTCAACTGCAGCAACATCTTCTCATTCTTCATTCGTCATCTCACTTCTCTGGAAGCATATACGATATCGTCGACCGACATTTGGGTGAATACTATTTGAAATCATCTGTCGAAACGACTAATCCGCAAATTGGAACGGAATCAACGGCATGTCCGACAAACCGCAATCATCTGCGGTGAGTATTGATATCTGATCACCCAACGCTCTTTCCGCCTGGAACTGTACTGATATCTAGAAGTTTAGGCCGCAGCTCGACCATCATGGAACAAAGACGAATGGGAAGCGAAAGCGAAGGCCAAGGATGAGGAGAATGCAGAGTACGCGAAATCTGCTGAGGCAGCTTTGTTATCTGGTGAGTGATTTGACTATTCTTGGATTTCTCCGTATAAAGATACAGTAAATTCCTCGACATCCGTCTGTTCAACGAGTCATATCGAAGGAGTACGATGCTTATGACACGTTTGTTCTATAGGTAAAGCACCTCCTCGTAGGAGGCTAGGCGATGATATGCCTAAACCTACGAAAAACCTGGAAGCGAGAAAAGATGATTTGGATCTGACCAAAAATCTGAATAAAACGATGTTGGTGCAGACTACTACCAGTGGAAAAGGACCGAGAGGAGCAGGATTCTATGTGAGCATTACACTTATACAGCACCCAATTGTGGGGCTCAATTGCTGATTCGATATAACATATAGTGTGAGATGTGTAATCGTACATTTAAAGACACTTTATCGTATCTAGATCACGTCAATGGTAGAGGACGTAAGTTATGCCTATCATACAGATGTTCAGTCACTAAAACTTATACTATGTATCGCAGACCTACGTATGCTGGGTCAGACAACTCAAGTTGAACGATCTACCTTGACTCAAGTTCGAGCGAAGATAGCTGCTTTGCGAGAAGCCACCAAGTCTGCCGTGACAGCCAAGAATTTCGATTTCCAAGCTCGTCTCAAAGCTGTGCGAGAGGCAGAATCGATTGAAAAGGAGAAAAGGCGTGAAGATAGGAAGCGGAAAAGGGAGAAGAAAAGGGAAGAAGAGGAACTGCAGAGAATGGGTATATTTAGGAATAATGGTGATCGAGATCAAGAACAGGGAGAAAAGAGTAGGGGTAAAGAAGCGAAGAAGAGAAGAAAGTTGGAAAATAGGGAAGATAGGGAGGTGGAAGCTGCTATCAAAGAAAGAGAGGATATGGCTAGTATGATGGGTTTTGGCGGATTTGGCGGTACGAAGAAGCGATAATAGTAGTCGTTCAAGCATAACTGTCTGGAGAAATCAATCACAATGGAACAAGTCATGCGGGTAGCATGAGAATAGTGTTGTAAAGTATGAAGTACATGTACTGGATCATAACTAAGTGATGAAACCCCCTCTAACTTCCAAGTCTGCATCATGACACTCTCATCCTTTCACAATTTACCCACCAAGCAGATGACCTCCTTCCACTGATGATCGCTTCTCGACTCCCAAGCTTCTTCTGCTGGAAGCGGATCCCCATGTCAATTTTCAGCTTCTGCTTTTAGGTGGAAGCACTGCATATCCGGGGTTCAAGGAGATAGCGCTTACATCAGAACAAGCATGACAATATATAGAAGGAACATTGTGGCTTGATTCCAATATCAAAGCTTTTGTTCGCACACTTCGCTACAATCGTATCCATACCCATCCCCATACTCATCATCCATTGATAAAGCACTTACAGCTATCGTACCCTCGAGCAACATATATCCCCAAAAGAATTTTGTTGGATATGGGATCAAGCAGTACCAAGCCTTCAAATCTCCCTACCTTGAAGTCCGCCCGAATTCCCTTTTTAGACGTTTTTGAATATTCAGATTCATCAGTCAAACCTTTACCATCCACTTCAATTTGTCAGGACGAAACGCACAGGAAAGTGATATCCGATGTGCATCTGAAGAGCAAACGTGACCGGCCATACGAAGTTGAGTTCTATCCTCTGACCTTGCACAGGGTGATGTTTCGATACCTTATGATATGGGGAATTTGGATCTAGAAAATCCAGATGATTTGGTAGAATTCTCCCAACGATCTCAACGTCAACAACTCGACACGGATTTATCACTTCTTTTCGATTCTCGTCTCACGTCAAAGAACGCCAGAGGTACGGAGAAACAAGAACCCAGAGTTGGCATCAAACAAGAATTGACTAATGCGACTGATTTCTTACATATCGATAAGAAAAATAACATACCTAGGAGATATCATTTAAGTATCATCCAATCACTCTTATCCTCTGAAGCAGAGGAAAGACGCCAATGGATCAAAGACAATATCAAACACTCAGCTTCATCACCTATCAATAGATATACTCATCAAGATGAACAAATATCATACGTAAAAGGAATGACAAATGACGAATTCCTGATGAATATAAGTACGAATAAGAACGCAATGGATGTCGTTAAGAACTGTAATGAGCTTATCAATGTTTTGCCATTTCATGATGAGTTTGAACAATCTTGGATGACACTGACTTGTTCTTATATGGGTGAAGGAAAACCATGGATAAGGATCAGACAGCTAGAGAATAACAATGAGACGGAGCCGTACTCGAGATTGAACGGGGTAGAAATCGTATATAACGATTAGAAGCCGAAGTACAAGCATGCATTCATGATACTGTTGCATACGATGCTGTACTGTATGGAATCCACATACTTCACCGATCTTACTGCACTTTCTATTCCCCATTTCCATTCCCTTGTCCATCCAGATTCAATCCTAATCCCACGCCACTATCCCTCCTCATCACACTCGCACTAGGATTTTCGTCAATCTCCCCTTCCACTTTGTCATTCATATCCAGTTTGGTTATATCATCTCCCAGCCTGAACGTGTCTTCCTCATCTTCATCCCACTCATCATCCTCGTTGACACCTAGGGCAATAGCCACTTCCTCTCTACCTCTTCTCAACATGGTTTCACCGAACTCATAAGCTTCTTTAGGATCTAAAACCCTCTCACTGACTTCACCATAAGCCTCGTATATCTTTCTAAGCGCTTTACGATGTATGATATCCGCTAATCTCGCTGAACTCAATAATGCCAATCGCGGTGAGTTGGAGGGATCGATGGTAGTCAGCCAGTTCGAGAAGGTCGATAAAGCCGTAGTGAGTGATTTGGGTGAAGTGGTTGGCAAGCGCGATAGAGGTGTCTATGATGATGAAAATCACGTCAGATCAGCTGAAAGACATGAACGTGCAACGTTTCTTATTTGACTTACATCTGCAGGTCGGGTTCGAATAGTCCTCATGACAGGTGCCAAACCACATTGTTCTAACAATTTACCGTGCTATAAGAACGGGTGATTCATGAGTATGTATCCTCTCAAGCGTAGAAGATGAACTATTATCACTCACATGTTCAAAAGTCATACTTTCCACATGATCTCTAATATTCTCCTCTAGCATAGCCATGCGTCGTGAGGTGAAATCGTACACTTCGAGAGTATGCTGATCAGGAACAGTCAGCATTCTGCATTCTCCAGTTCGATTCTATGGCAAAAATCCTGATAGCGTACCTGCAGGTAACCCAGACAATTGACCATGAACAGATCTTTCTCCCAGTCACCTCCAGCAGCTCCACCTCCCACGGTGGACTTTCTCATCTCCGCCATCCTCTCGCACATCTCCACACAGGGATCAATCGACTTGTCCAACAACTTGGCCAAGTCAGAGTCCGATTCTCGCTCTGAGGGATTTACCAACGATGTCGAATAGACCGAAAGCAATTCTCGGAGGATGAGACAGAAGTCTCGTAAAGCCAGAGGCGGAGAGAGGGTCGCGTCTGGTGGCTATAAGCACAGACTCCATCAGTATACGACATACTTGTAATATCGAGAACTCTTGTCATTGTGAAGTGAATCAGACATGACTTACGTGTAAGAATCTCAACAAGCTTCTTCCCTGAGCATCAAGATTTTCAAAGAACGCTATGTAAGCTTGATCGTGGATTCTAAAAGCGCGCAGACCGTATCAGCTGCTTGTTAGTCGCCATGAGATGTACGGCTGTGCGAGATACTCACTCCTGTAACGTTTTACAAAGCAATGCTTCTTCCCCTATAGTCTTCTTCATAGTTATCAGGTAGAACTGAAGCAAATTGGCTATCTTATAAGCCATGATTATACCTTCTTGTGATTTGATCGTTTGTTGTATTCGTAACTGTATATACATATATATATCTCCGTCAGCATCATGTCGTGGAAGGTCCGAATGGGAAGTTGCAATGAAGTTCCCGTAACAGTCCTGGATATATGGAGAAATGCTTCGTTAGTGAAGATAAAAGCACGAACTCACCTTCAAAGGTCTACCTAACCCTTCAAGATGTTTATCCATAGCCTGAGCCACCATCATCTCTTCCTCTTCTCCAGGATTGATCGAGTCCCTCTCAGCTCCTACCATCCTCTTTTTCTCTCTGACGCCGAACAGTCCATCTAGGAATTCATGCTCGCTCGCAGTAGCTTGATGCACCCATGCTAACATATCCCCAACGTATCGCGTGGGATCATGAGCATGCAATTCTATAGGCCGAGGCAAGCCGTTTGGGCCTCCCCTAGTCAAAGCGTCAAGAAAGGATTGGAGGATTGAGGAGGATCGAGTGGATGTTAAGCCTTGTAGTGCGTCTCTATTCACAATAGAAATGAATATTAGTTCGAAGAATAGTAGAAGTATAAGTAATTGAACAAGATATCGATGTGCACATCACTCACTTGAGTAAAACCGGTCTATCCCTCAACCTCTTTATACCCTCTCTCATCACCGGAGACACCTCCAACTGAGTCTCTCTTGTGAATTGTCTAAACTCGAACTGACACCAACGATGTATTTTCTTATAACCCGATTCCATCTGATCGGAAGTAGCTCTCATGATATCGAGACTATCCATATATCTCATCTTGTCAGCTCAGATCTAATGTATGCTTGATCTCGATCGACTTACCCAGCTTGCATCTTGCCTTCTTCACCGCCCAACAAGACCTCACAGTCCTTCCGTATTTTCTCTACTCTATCCAAGGCATCAAAAAGAGATGGTCCAACGGCCACTTCCCTAGATCCCAATGCTGCTAATTCCGCTTCTGACAATGTGAATTTCGATAAGAATAAATTGATCAAGGATGATCGTAATTGTGCTGAAGCTCTGTGCCATCCCACCCACCAATCTCTATTCAGTATATAATTCATGATGTGCAACTATATGTTGACAGAAATGGTCGTTATGCTCACCTCTGAGAACGTAACCCATCTGCTCTTTCCAGGAGATACTTTGTACCGCTATTGGCTTGATCTAATTCAGATTGAACTTGATCGCATCTCAGTTGCATCTCTTTCATGTGTTCCCGAAGTACTTCGAGTTTCTATCGATTTCCACATCGTTTCAAGCATATTGTCAGCAAGCTATAATTTGACTAGGTCTATCAAGCATGAACTCACCTGATCAACTTCTGCAAAAGCCTCCAAGAACTTTTGACTCCCACCAGCCAGAGTACTTTCCACATCCCGCTTTAACCATTTCCTTGCTGTCGCTGCGCTCTGTCCCCTCAGTGTCCTTCGTCTGGGTAATCCCTCTAAATCTTCATCTTGCTCTGACACTGACAAGTCCGCTTTACCTTTACCTTTATCTGCGGTAGTACTTGAAGAAGAGGAGTAAAAAGAAGAAGCTAATTCCAAAGCGTCTCTCGATGACTGGTCGTCAAAAGAAGTTCCGATAGTCTTGTAGATCCGAAGTGAGATTGGGTTGTTTCTACTTGATGGGATTGAGGTAGGCGCCGAGAGTGATAGGGAGAGTGAACGGGATGGGGAAGCTGTAGGAGGCGGAGGCGAGAACGTGGACATTGTGTATACCCTACTGGGAATGTATATCACTTCGTGCTGTATGACTATCGTGTATGACCGAAGTATGTCTCGGTAGTGGTTAACAACAGACTGGTTGATGCTATCGTTCATGCTCTCGAAGTGACACCGGACATGAATGCGGGGCAATACTTATGTAGTACATCCATTTAAACTGGCCCCGTCTGACGCGTGGTGCCGGTGAACTATAAAATCCGTTTAATAACAAGCATACATACTCGTACATACATGTACACTCGGATGAACCACGTAACCCATCCACACACCTATCAACCTTGTCCATTCCTCAACTGTCAACTATATTCTCAAATAAATCAGTACACATCCAAGGATATATAAACCCGCCGTCTCTTAGACTCAATCTCTCGTCCACATCTATCACTCGACATCCTAGAAAGCAAATATTCACCATAGAAGACCAAAACAAACAGGATTAATCTCCGCTTCTTCACTCACCATGGCACCTACCACACGATCTCATCAATCTACACCTGCACCAGAGTCGGAGTCGACATCCACAGCATTCTCACCTTCCCCTTCGCTCGGTGGCGATATCAAGCAGAGACCCAGGGAGGGCAGTCGAAGTAGGACGAGAGAGGAGGTTTGGGATCCTAAATAGTGAGTTTGGCTTCTGCATTGATAAGCGATGCCGCGTATTGGATGTAGCTGACCAGTCTCTTGTGTGTAGTGCTGTCGACCTTGCGTGAGTTTTATGTTACTAGATCTTGACAAGCGGATGATCACTGACAATCAAGCACTTTCTCAATCCTCGCTGCAAATACATAGTACCACAACGTAAGTCATTCCTTCCCTTCCCCTTATCGCCTTATCGCTAACCTTTCGTACAAACGCAGGATCGACGAGAATGTATTCCTCTTCGTACCCAACCTCATAGGATATGTGAGGGTATTAACAGCCGCTGCATCATTGGTGTTCATGCCATACCACCCTAAGTGGTGTACTACACTGTACTTTGTCAGTTGCATGTTAGATGCCTTTGACGGTATGGCAGCTAGAGCTTTAGGTCAAACTTCCAAGTTTGGTGCTGTACTGGATATGGTCACTGATAGGTCAGTCCCTACATCCCTGTCTTCACCTTCTAAATCATTCCAGTACGATGAGGCTGACGTGTATATCTGTATGAGAGCAGATGTGCAACTGCATGTCTATTGACTTTCCTCACTTCCGTTTACCCTAATTGGTCATTACTCTTCATGTTCCTGATCACTCTGGATTTCTCTTCTCATTATATTCACATGTACTCGTGAGTCCTCTCAGCTCTTCCATCACATCTAGCATCATGAGCAAAGCTGATGTGTCGGATGCACCGTAACCCAGATCTTTGGTAACCGGTTCATCAAGTCATAAAACCGTTACTTCAGACGTATCTCGTATCTTATGGTATTACTATAACGACTCGGTAACTTGTTTCATCCCTGCATCTTCAGTGGAATCTCAACTGATATTCTGTCTGGTTTGGTTTGATTTAGCGTACATTATTCTTCTTCTGTTTCGCCAACGAAGTATTCTTCGTATGCCTATACTTGAACGCATTCTGGTTAACTCCCATCACATCTTCTTTCCCCATCCCCACTTTCCTGATCAACACCGAGTACGCTTTGATCCAGCAGAACCCCAAGGTATTTGGATATATCGTATATCACTTGAAGAATTTGACTTGGCCTCAGGTCGTTGGACTTTTGACGTTCCCCATTTGTGCGGGTAAACAGATCATCAATGTTGTTCAGTTCTGGAAGGCTTCCAAGATTGTGAGTTGGAGCTCACCCTTATTCTCTGAGATTGATTGGAGCTGACGGTCAAGGATTTATTCTGAATTAGCTCGTCGGTGTTGATCTAGCCGAAAGACAGACTGCAAGAAGAGAAAAAGCTTTGAAAGCCCATCAACAGAAATAGACGGAATGAGTGGATGTATTGACGGACGGTTGGTCGGTGCAGACGTAGATAAAGGGAAGGGAATTATGAAATGGAAGAAGAACAAGAAGAAGATCTTTTACTTTACGTTTATCGAAATATCCATATAATGTTACCGCTCTCATTCTCATAACTCATTTCTAAACTTGAACATCTCATTTGGATCAAAATAAATATACCCTTTAAAACGACATATAATAAATAAATACAATCTGAAATGTATATAGATGAAAATTTTACCATTTGACCATTGAACAAATGAACGAATGAATCAATGAACCAATGAACAAATTAGGGAATAAGAAGCATTTCAAATGGATTGACTAATCACTTATAGGACCGATCCTTGGAGTGAATAATGCTAAAAGGCTATGTGATGACCAATAATTCATGTATATCACAATGCATGTTTATATATGTTACCTGTGTTTTTTTATTCAGTTGTATAGTATCGTATATTTTTTCAGATATGTAAAGTATAATTTCCATATTGGTAAGAAGCAAATAAATCAAGAATGAAAAAGAATGTCCGAATTTCCCCAACCTTCAACTCGATAATAATATGTTTGTCCTTTCTCTGATTCTCCTTTTCTATGAAGTAATTTTCTTCATCGTTCACGTATTTGAGGCTGTGGATTGTGATTCTTTACGTGAATTTGACATGACGGCCTAAGCCACAGTCAAGAACAGTTCATCTAGCTGTCTCATTGTATCTTCGGGTGAAGTGACTGTATGTCCAGTTACTCTGGGATCAGAGAAGATTTCATAGTCGTTTCCACCTTTGAAAGTCTATCAGAGAAGAGATGACATCAAGTCAGTACAATTTATTTTCCCCACGGTACAGATACTATGTACGGATCACTCACTTTATCACCGAAGAAATGGATGGTATCGAATCCCTCAGGTTCGACATGTTTGAGAGAGTAAGTCTTATCCCAACCTACGGAAAACAGTATCCATATATTTCAGTCGGTACGGAGGGTTCATTGTTTTACAATGAGCCTACGAGCGAAGCCAAAAGACGGAAACTCACCTTGAGGGAAAATGTCGAAACTGATTTGACCACCAATGGCGAACGTTAATCCTAGATGAACGAATTCCTGTTCCATTTTCTTGACCATCTCAGCTCTGATACCGTGTTCCTATTGACATCAAACACACAAAAATTGTCAGCGAACACATGAATATGTATCTGCTGGACAATCGGGCTATCGGACTGACCTTGTCGTATTTTTCGAAATCAATTCTTTCTTGTATACTGGGAATATTTGGTGATTCATCAGTATTAATAGCTAAATGAGATGGCACTTTTGATCATGATAGGATCTTAGGACTTACGAAGCATTTCTACCAATGGGTGAGACGTTGATCATACCATTCCTAAATTCAATGAAAGTACCTCTACAATTCGTACATATCGTCAGCTC
Organism: Kwoniella mangroviensis CBS 8507; assembly: GCF_000507465.2. Lineage (NCBI taxonomy): Eukaryota > Fungi > Basidiomycota > Tremellomycetes > Tremellales > Cryptococcaceae > Kwoniella > Kwoniella mangrovensis. Next base: position 3,128,380 of record NW_027062534.1, on the reverse strand, counting down.
TGAAACCTTAGCGTTAGTCACATTTGAACGAGCATAGAACCCACCTCTTGATTGGAATGTCTACATCACTGAGATATCTTAAGATCCAATTGACCATCTTTTTGTACTCTTCTTCACCGACGTGCTTGATGAAGCTCGCTGCAGCAAGGGGTTGTTCGAGCTTGTAGGCTACTAGACCATTTTCGGCGAAGCCGTAGTCGAACAAGCTGAGACCTGGAGTATGGAGTGAGGTAGAATCAGTAGGGGATCATCAGATTGAATGAAAGGCTCCACTTGAGGATAGATCACTTTAATGGATCTCTCAATTAAAGCGATACAAGGTAGGTAGGCTGCGATATGTATCACTCACTTCTGACCTGTTCTAAGATCTTTGACAAATCACTCCCACCTACAAAAGCCACAGCGGTATATTCCCTCAATTTCTTCAAAGTAGCAAACATCTCAGGTGTAGCTTCCTGTCTTGCTAGAGAAAGGGTACCATCGACATCAAACATGCAGATCGTCTTTGGGAATTTACGTTGTTCGAATGGGAGGACACCGGCTGGGAAGGTGTTGGTAGTTGGGAGAGGGACCGACATGGTGTTGTGTTGATTCTGGGATAGCACTGGTGGTGATAGTACTAGGTATAGCTATGATGAATAGTTGTTCTTGATGTAGATAGATCTTTTTCCAACTGTGGATATCCTATCTCTACTCGTATCTTGACACGGTCAGTCGGGTCGCAGCGCGTCCAAATTGTGGGAAACCGATTTATTGATACAACTGACACTGCGGTAATGGTTCATCCCTCCACGTGGGATAAATAACCGTAAGTGCGTCCGACGCATCTTCAACAGCAGTGACGTGGCAGCTCGTCAGGCGGAGATGACCGCTTAAACGAGGTACACGTCCACGAGAAAGTCAATTCGACCAGCGTAGCGCGATTTTAGGTGGTTAGGTCGTCGATTGAGTGTGTTGGTACTACCACATACATTTACATGTTAGTAAGCAGGCAGTGAGGTTGTATTTAGGTATATAGGTATACTCCTTTATCCTCTCAGCATTACTCGCTCCTCCCTCTGTAAATATACAGTCGCACAGTATCGCAATATCTATCTATATGGAAGAACAAAGTCCGCTCGGTATTATCTCAAAGCCATCCAGAAGTACCTTGCTTAGCTGAAGCCAATCCCAATGCCACCTAAACGAAGTACCCGTTCGACCAGATCCATCAAGACTGCATCAACATCAGTGGAACCTACCACTCCCAATTCAGCTTCATCCCTCAGTCAACGAATAACCAGATCGACGGCTCACACCCAGGAGGTATCACCTGGACCATCTACTCCGATATCTAGTAATTCGGGATCACCTGATACCGACGAGGTAGAGAGCGAAATGTTACATCGTGAATCCCATACGTTGAGAGGAAGGAACTTGGAAGATCTAAATGAGCTAGAAGAGAAGGGGTTGTTGATGAGGAGGGAGATGTCGGCTGAATCGATTGAGGATCATGTGAATTCACCTAGAAGAAGAAACCCTCCAAAAGGCAAAGAGAAAGAAAAGGATAAAGATAGGTATGAGAGAGTAGAATTATTGGATCGGGATAGATACCAGGAAGAAGAAGAGGGAGAGGGATTGACTAGTCCCAGGGATAAGAAGGCTTTTGCGTTGTTGGTTTTACTTTGTGAGTTTACCTTGATTCCAGTTTTCAGAAATGGAAGGTTTGTTTAGCTAATAATACAATTTACAATTGACAGATCTGTAAGTGAAACTTAGATGTTGAGAGAGTTGGTTCGACGACTGTATTGATAACCTGTCCAATCAGACTCCAAGGTATACCACTCGGTCTCACATTCGGTACCCTCCCTTTCCTCCTCAAATCTCACTTATCATACTCTCAACTAGCCATCTTCGCCCTTTCTACCTGGCCATATTCCCTGAAATTACTCTGGTCCCCTATAGTCGATGCGTGGTTCGTGAAGAGTTGGGGAAGGAGGAAAAGCTGGATCGTACCTGTACAGGGGATTGTAGGGCTCGGTATGTGGTGGATCGGTGGAAGGGTTGAAGGGTGGTTGAACGCTGTGAGTGGGATGCTACTTGACGATGAATGGTCTCTCAATACCACCTAGACGGTAGATGGGAAGCTAATCAATTCGGTCTGACCCTGGTATAGGAGACGATAGATATACGGTTCATAACGGGTGTATTTGGCAGTTTGATCTTGGCTGCTGCTACTCAAGGTGAGCTTCTATATGTGCTAGCGGCACTAGCGATAATCGCAGCTGACTGGTGTAATGATTTCAGATATCGCTGTAGATGGTAAGCTTGATACATAAGAGGGGTTCAGCCCACACCGAATATGGACAGCTGATGGGATTCTCTTTCGTCTGATCAGGCTGGGCACTTACTCTCCTCTCTCAATCGAACCTATCTTATGCCTCCAC